>NC_136505.1:3404234-3419234 GCF_053919585.1 Euprymna scolopes
ATGATTTTTTTTTGTATAAGTGTTGGATATTAGAGCGAAATTCAACTAAAGAAAAAAATTATAAACATTTCGTTAAAAATAATCTGTTCACATCTCAATTAATTAACATGCACTTTAACACATATTTATATCTTAAAATCATTATATATTTGGACTGGCACTTAGGTACAGATTTCACCTGCTATTTTCAATACATACTCTGTCGGTCTGTTTACCTGTCTCTCTCTCTCTCTCTCTCTCTCTCTCTCTCTATATATATATATATATATATATATATATATATATATATATATATATATCTACCTTCAGTACCCGGCTACGCGTTGCTTTGGCTCAGTTTGTTAAAATGGAACACATTCCTCAAGAAAAATTGCATATACTTCGTTTATTTACTTTTTTTTTTCAATTCTTTATCAATAAAAGTTGTTATTAATTTTTACCATAAATTGTTAGGTGAAAGTTTTTTGGGTTTCTGTCAGGAAAACTTGCACATTTTTTTAAAAGAAATTTGGCAGTAAACGTTTCTTTTTGAAAACGGAATTTTTGTTATTAAAAAAAACCCAGATGAACACTATAAATAGATAGGTGAATGTAGAGAACAGTTTGATTTTTTTTCAAGAGAGTGTACAAATTATTTGTTTTTCAACAGATGTTCAGAAAAACAGAAAACACACTTCCATCATTAGTTATGCAAAAAAATAAATAAAGTGGAAAACTTTCTGTTATAAATGTTTGCTAAAAAAATAAATACAGTAAACTTCGCTGAAGTGTTAGCATATGCTGCATCTTAAAAAGTTGGTTCATGCTGACAATTAAATAAAATAAACGTCTAAAAATAAGTAAAAATAAGTAAAATCATGAATGACGGCTCTTGGGGGAGGCAAGTAAGTAGGAACAACACAATCATTTGTGTAAAATAATTAATATTCGAGAAATTGTAAACAATAACAAAAATACCTGATACCAAATGCAGTAAAATTCAAGTATCTTTTATACGTGCTGAAACTGTGTTTAAGTTATTTTTATTTCATTTCTTTTATTAATAGTTGTCTTTCCAACAATCAACTGGTTGCATGTCGTGTAACCATTGGGGACTTCACTCTTGAAAAATTGTATAAAACATCTATGACTATCACTAACTCTAAATTTGGGTGTACAACTCGAACTTAGGGTTAGGGTAGATAAGTAATTTGTTAGGTGTGTCAAAAATCTCCTGAAAAAATAGTGAATAATTCCACCCCGTTTTCCAAGCTTATAACTCCTCGAAATATGTAATTTAAGCCCTATTTTTTCCAATTAAAGAAGCAAGGACTAATGTTTCATTTGAAAAAACAAAAACATAAAAATAAAAAAAACGACATGTTTAAAAAAAGTTTAAAACTTCGGACTTTACAGGTAAATTTTTAAGAAACACTACTTTTTTATTTTAAATTTGAATATATTATTTATTGATCTTTTATCTTCAATTTGTGATATATAAAACGTTGGTGAATAAATTAATTATTTACTTTTTAATAGACATTTGAAAATGGGGAGGGGGCTTGAATAAAAAAAAACGTTTGTCTAAAATATCATATTCAGTTTATTGGAAAGAGCATAGAATATCACATTGACCCTGAAAATATCGTAAAAATTGAATCAATAGAAAAATGTTGATAGATTTTTAAATTTAAAAATTGAAAATACTGAGCTCGTAACAGTCAATTAATTTCATTTCCGATTTTTAAAAAATAAAAAAAAAATATTTCTATTACTTTTTATGCAACTTTAATAGTTTATTTTGGAAGTATAATCAACAAGGAAAATAAAAAAAAACACGTTTAAAAGAAAAATTACGAGTTTGTATATTTTATTCGCAGTTTCGTGTTAGTGGTGTGAAAAATTCATACAAAAATTCTGATACAGCTAGTCATTTAAGCCTTACTCCTTAAGCGATAAGCGAAAATTTGTTTATTATTATTATTTTTTATTCAGTGTCTACAATCCACTTAGATCAACATATTTGGAAATGAGAAAAAAAACCCAACTTTTTTATATTTTATTCACAGTTTCTTGTTAGGGGTGTCAAAAATTCATACAAAAATTCTGATACACCTAGTCATTTGTTTACAACTTTTGCGAAATTAAGCGTTCTTACTCCTTATGCGATAAGCGGATATATGTTTATTATTTTTTTTTCAGTGTGTAAAATCCACTTTGAACAACATATTTGGAAATTAGAAAAATAAAACAAACAAATAAACTTTGTTTAAGCATGTTAAGGGTGTTTAGGTTGGTAGATGATTAAATTTTACTGTGTTTGGTATAAGATTTTTTTGCTGTTGTTTCTTGCTTTTTAGAATTTTTTACTAAGGGTGTGGCTTAGATCGTATTTTAAACAAAACTACGAAGGTTGGAATGCCCCACCCCCTAAAATGTACTTGGAAAAATGGATTTTATAGCGAGATTTAAGAATGGTTAGCCGAAAAAAAGGTGAAACGCAAAACAAATAATCAATATATAATTGTTACCAAAGGCACTAAATGTTACTTTTTTTTACATACATGAATGAGTTTATTTTATGTTTTAAAGTATTTTAAAGCGCTTTTCTTTATTTTTATTCAAAAATTGCGGGTGTGTGGGTGCGAAATATCTCCAGATTTTCTAGAATTCAACACTAGATTGTAAACGAAATCTCCAGATCTAGCGAAAAAACCGCTAAATTGGAAACACTGGTCACGTGACGGCAAGCGGTGATAAATAATTGTCCATAAATAAAAAAAAATGGCCTATCGGCCCAAAGAAAACAACTATTTATTATAGAAAAATTAAGTATAATGTTATAATTAAAAGAGATATATAAAAACACGCATGGGTACAGTAAACATATTATACCAAAATGTCGAAGCGATCATTTATTTAGTTATTAAGACTATTAATTATAACCAAACTAGGAGTTGCATTTATATATATATATATATATATATATATATATATATATATATATATATATATATATATATTCGTGTGTGTGTGTTTATGAGTGCGCGCGCGTGCATACATGCATGTATGTGTATTTCTGTGTGCATATATATATATATATATATATATATATATATATATACTGTAGAATACCATAGAAAATACATGTTCCATCATTTTGGTTGTAGTTCATTCAATACTGTCCATAGTCACTTTAGGCCGAAGATTTTGAACCCATCAGGAATCATAATTCAAGACAATAATCTAAAACTACCATGGAAATACGACAAAATGTGTATATCTAGATCCTAACTTACCCTATATGTGCTTCCGGGTTGCTTTAGCTCACACTACTGCATTTATATTTACTCTCTATCGCCCCCACAACAGCGGAGTTACTATCTTTCAAAGCATATCTGAGAAAATTGACCAAGTTCTTTCTACTTATCCTTCAGCTAACATTCACGTATGTGGAGACTTCAATGTTCACAACATCGAATGGTTGACCCACTCAAACAAGACCGATGATAAGGGGAGGTTCTGTCATGATTTCTCCATTGCCTATGACCTCACTCAGATTGTTCAGGAACCTACCCGTGTGCCCGATAATGACGGCCAGTATGCGAGCCTACTAGACCTTTTTCTCACAACTTGCCCTGAACTATGTTCAGTTTCTGTTCTGTCGCCTCTTGGATCTTCCGACCACTCTGTTGTATCAATTAAGATAAAAATGAAATGTAATAAGTCTCCAGACGTACCACTTCATCGTACAGTATATCGATACACTAAGGCTGACTGGGATAGCTTCCGTACATTTATATCTGATCTACCTCTGCATTCCATGTTTAAAAAGGATGTGTCCTCTATAGTATTAGACCTAACTGAATGGTTAATTGTAGGTATTGACCATTTCATACCCTATAAAAAGTTTCAGCAAAAACCTAACAGCCAGCCATGGTTCTCTCCAGAATGTGCTGCTGCCATTGCGCACAGAAATCACTTTTTCCACTGCTTCAAACGTAATAGATGTATGGAAACTAAAGCCGTTTTCAGGACTGCCAGCAACCATTTTAAGAAAGTAATAAGGAACGCAAGAGAGTTGTATGCTCAATCTGTTAAGTCCAAAGTAGCTGAGCAGCGGCTTGGTTCCCACCAGTTTTGGCAAATAGCAAACAGAATCCTGAACAGAAGCGTGTGCTCCATCCCAACTATTATCAATGGACCTGAGGTAATCTCGTCAGCATCAGACAAAGCCAAACTCTTTGTCAAGAACTTTGCAGCTAATTCTACCCTTTGCGACCAAGACCGCCAACCCCCAATATTTCCTCCTGTATCAGAAAACACGCTATGTGATATACGTATATCTGTACGTGATGTTGCCAAGCTAATCAAAAACCTTGATTCCAGTAAAGCAACTGGCCCTGATGGTATTCCAATTATAGTACTCAAAAAACTTCAACCTGAACTAGCGCCCATACTTACAAAACTGTTTAAACGTTGTCTTAAGGAGAATAGTTTCCCATCTCCCTGGAAAATCTCATCAGTATGCCCTGTATTTAAGAATTCAGGTGATCGCTCATCCCCCTCTCAGTACAGGCCAATAAGTCTCCTGTGCGTCATGAGTAAGTTGCTAGAATCCGTGTTAAATACAGAAGTAATCAAACATCTCAACAAAAATAACCTTCTTAGTGACACTCAATATGGTTTCCGTTCTGCTAGATCTACAGCAGATGTCCTTACAGTTATATCGCATAGGATTAGCAAATCTCTCGACGGTGGCAATCTTTCTAGGGCAATTGCTCTTGACATATCTAAAGCCTTTGATAGGGTATGGCATAAAGGTTTACTTCATAAGATCGGTAGCTATGGTATAGCTGGAAAAGTCTTCTCAATTATTAAATCATTTCTTTCTGATAGGTTCATAAGATTAGTAGTTGAGGGGCAAAAATCAGAAGCTCACAGTATTAATGCCGGTGTCCCTCAGGGATCCATCCTTGGCCCAACTCTTTTCCTGATCTACATTAATGATCTTCCAAATCATATCCTTACATCATTTGTAGACATTTATGGTGACGACACTACCATTTATGGTACCACATCTAAGACAGTAAATGAGCAAGTTCTCTCCAATTCTCTCTCCTCTGATCTTGAGCACGTAGTACAATGGGGAAAGGAGTGGCTGGTTACTTTTAATGCATCTAAAACCAAGCTTCTCTCTTTGCATCATCAACATTCTAATCCACATTTGTCATCAATTGAAATGAATGGCTCTCGTCTTCAGGAGGCCTCAAGTTTTGACAAGCTTCTGGGCTTGACCATTACTCCTGATCTTAAATGAACCACGTATATCAAATCTGTTGCCAAGGCCGCTGGAAAAATGGTGGGATCTTTCTATCGATCCAGTAGATATCTCACTGCTGATGCTATTCTCTATCTATATAAGAGCCAGGTACGTCCAAGGATGGAATAGTGTTGCCACATCTGGGCAGGAGCTGCTAGAAAGGACTTGTCCTGCCTTGATAGAGTTCAAAATAGACTTCGTAGCCTCGTAGGAGATGTCCTTTTCTCCTCCTTACAACCTCTATCTCACAGAAGAGATGTTGCGAGTTTGTCTCTGATGTATCGTTATTTTCATGGAAAGTGTTCAACTGAGCTTCTATCTATGATCCCCCCTCGCCAAACTTTCACAAGAAACACTCGTCTAGCTGTAAACACTATCAATAATTTCCCCCACTCTTTATCTGTGCCTAAACCTAAACGTAGATTCCATGAACAAAGCTTCTTTCTTAGAACTGCACGCCTGTGGAATTGTCTTCCGTTTTCCTGCTTTCCGGCTGACTACAATATGGGTGTGTTCAAGTCTAAAGTAAATAAGTTCTTGATGAGCCGTTCCATATAAGTTATTAAATTTACAAAATTTTCATTACTAATGATTACTATATTGACCAACTTCTACTGTACACTCTTTAACCCTTATCCTTGAGTGGCCTCTGGGCCTTGATAATGTGGTGATGCCTTTGTAAAAAAAAAAATATCTATATGTATATATATACATATTGTTATAAGAAAAGACTATACACCCCCCTTCTCTTTATGCCATAATGAATGCATTTAATAATCAAGCAAACAGTCCATTTTCCAACCCATACCTGTTAGGCAGGAAACATTGAAAACCAAGTCCAATCAGACAACCAACCCCGACCTCTTTTCATTTCACCCACGCAAAGGAAGTCACCGAGAGAAGATCCCCCGCCCCTGATATCGCCTTCCAAGGAGATAGCGAATGTGAACGGATATGAGCAAGACAGAAATCCCAACCCACACCCATCTCAGAAGGAGACACATGGACAGAAGACTTGAGCAGAAAATTCAGTTGGGTTGTTTCAAGCAACGAGGACACTTCGTGAAATCATGACTCCTGAGAAAATGTTGTCTGCACCCTTATTTGCATTATTGTTGTTTTATCTTTTTTTGCATTCACCTGTATTACATTCATGTAAATAAATTAATGTATTTATAGTACGTTCATACCCGATTTTGTCATTGCCATACTTATTGACTTATTCTAATTATTAACCGTGGATGTCATTAGGGTGTTTCATTACAACAATGCTGGTTTGAACCTCGGCAAGTGCCATTTGTTTGAGATATCATTACCACCGGCACACTATATCTTTTTTTATCTTACAACGTGCATTTGGGAGGAGAATTTCCCCTTGAAATTCCTAACCCCTGGCTACGGGTACATGGGATTTCCATGCGGGATCCCAATATACGTACAAACCCCTAGGCTTGTCCCAAAAACCGTTGCATGGGGGCTTACCCGAAGAATCAATACACACTAAGCACATAGGGGAACACCGGATGATCAGTTACACGCCAAACAAGTGTGCCTCCTTGCTTGAATAATAATCCTCATTGGAATACCTGAACATTGTACGCGGACAAATAAGGCAGAATAACAGACACCGAGGAGTTCATAGAAAATTCATCCCCAGATAGGTTATATAGGTTAAAGAAAGGTGAGTTAATCATAATAGGGGGAAAAAACTAGACTTAGATGTTATGGGAGCTATGAGAAAAAGTAACTTAATAAGAATAATAGCCGAAAACATGGTAGATACTGACACCTTCGAGGAAGAAACGTTGGAAGACTTACCAGCAAAGAAGATGACCATGACGCCTGATCAAGTCGAATTAGAAAAAAAACGAAAATAATAGCGAAAATGGAGATAAAGAAAGCTCGAATCGAGCAAGAACTAAGAATGGGCGAACTGAATATAGCTCATAAGCTACGAGAAGACAGAAACAGATTTGATATGACAAAACAGATGCGCTTAATCGCGAAATTTTTGGAGAAGGAAGTCGATGATTACTTCACACATTTTAAAGGATCGCCCTAAACATGAACTGGCCGAGAGAATGCTGGGCAATGCTTTCACAGACAGTGTTGAGCGGTAACGTCCAAAAGACGTATGCAGCAATTCCAGCAAAAGACTGCGCCGATTATGAGATAGTGAACGCGACCATATTGAAAGGGGATGAGCTCGTCCCACAAGCTTACCAACAGAAGTTTGGGAACTTAAGAAAAAGCGAGCGACAAACATACGTAGAGTTTACTCAATTAAAAGAGAATTATTTTAATCGGTGGTACAATGCCAAGAACGTAGAGTGTAAGTTCGACAGGTTGAAACAACTCATATTGATTGAGAAATTTCAAAACTGTATACCCGATGATAGGAGGACAGACCTAGCCGACAAAAAGCTGAAACGGCGCTCGATATAGCCACGTTAGCCGACGACTACATATTGATTCATAAGAGAAGCAGAGAAAAATCCCAGGGACTTATACATTCACAGGCCATGGAGCGTTGGACAAATACCGATAATCCGCCGGCACCCATCAGAAACCCTCTCAACACAGCCAATTGATCAGTACTGGGACGAGAATCCAGACCCATAGTATGCTTTAACTGTGGAAAACCTGGTCATTTACCTGTGAAATGCCAGGCAAAACGATTCACTGAGGTGAATTAGAATATTCCAGGCAAATCACAACGGGTGATATCCCAAAGAGTAGATAAGACATATAAACCTTTCATATAAAGGAGATATATCGCTCGAGATAAAGAGAGTAGAGGGGAACCCATCACCATTCCCAGGAATACGGGTGCATCCCAATCTTAGTGAAAAGAAAACAGATACCTAAGGAAGCAGTGAGAGCTGTAGACAGATCGATTAATTTAAGCGGCATAGGAAAGAAACCGTAACAGCCCCGGTATTTAAGGTCCACCTAGTCTCAGACGTGTACTCGGGAGAGGCCACAATAGGGGTAATCCAATTTTACCAATTATTGGTGTTGCCATGATATTCGGAAAGGATATCGTAAAATACCAAAATAAAACACCCATATGGGTAACCACGAGAGGTAGAGCGACAAAGAAGAGAAACATGGACGATAGGGTTTTGAATGGAAAACACCTGAGACCTGTGGTAGAACCCCAACCTGGTTTATCCGTGCCATAGCGAGTGGTAATCAAGGAACAACAGAACGATGGCGATCTAAAACTCTTGTTCTGTCGAGTTGGAGAAGAGTATTCTCGTAAATCAAAAAGCCCCCCCCCCAAAAAAAAACGAATGGAATCAAAAGGTACTTTATTACTTTTTTGTTTTACCTTCCTTCACCCCAAACAATGCATATCGCCACTTGGACGTATATGGCTTATTATTGGAACCATGCCTAAGAAACATTTAGATGTTTGCTTACGCTACATTTGTACAACTGCCTATCAGTACAGTTAGACAAACAAATAGCTGGAAGAGCATTAATTCCAACTTATAGCTGTTCGAGGGAAGAAACCATTAGAGTAGAAATGCCTCTGTCATTTAGGGACCTCAACAGGGAAAGGGTGTGATTTCTTTTTTTTGCTAAGCGACCGTGCTAGAAATGTGTACATCGAGGAAGAACACGTGAAATACTTGTAAAGCAGGCACATGGATGCAACAGTTAAGCGATGGGACAGTGTTGAAGGCTAGTAGACAATGTGGGACTTATTTGATTGAAACCTCTTTTTTGGACCATATATAAGAAGAAAAAACATCACGAATGGAGGCTTTGTAGATATACAGAATACTCTTACGTGTGAGTAGATTTCCAGCACAATAGAGGGAGCTGCCCTTCCTTCCAGCAGCATTCATAATGTCGTCAATATAATGGTTCCATATCATGTTTCTGTGAATGTTAAGTTGATGAGTTTGAAGGAAATATTCTCGTGTAAGGTGTTATTTGTCATGGATATCGTACGTTGGAGGGGCTTCTTGTAATTTTTAGAGCAGGGAAGCATAGTGTTCCTTACATTTAATGTTACCGTTCAGTTAGAGCCCCGCTCCGTTATGTTCTTGATGTTATTTTCTAAGAATTCATCTATTTGCTTTGTGTGTATCCGTGCTCTACTCGTGCATGTTATAGACTGCTGTATCATCAGCAAATATACTCATCTCACACATAATATAATAAGGGTGGTCATTAATGAATACCAGGATAATTAAATGTCATACAATCGACCCATGCGACACTCCCGCATTCATGCTATACTGTTTGGATAAACGTCTATCAATGGAAACCTTCATAGTGTTATTGTCTATAAAGTATCTACTTATATTCAATATTCGTCCAGTTATACCGTATGGTAGAATTTTCCTGGACAGTTTTTTCCTGCCAGACTTTGCAAAGGGCTTGGATTTGCAAGGACTACGCCCAGGTTACGCCTGTCTTATCCAGTATATGTCATATGCGTTCAGAGATGGCTGTTAAAAATCTTCAATAGAACGACATTGACTAATATCAATACTGTTTGTCAGACACAGCATTAGTTTTCACGAAGTGGTAAACTAGTGCCTGATTGATTAATGTTTCAACGATTATAGCGCAGAGTGTAAAGAGACTCCTAGGGCGATAATTGAGAGGGAAATTCCATTCGTCAAAATTCTTGTACACTGCTACTACGGACGTTATGTTACAGCTATAAGGGAAGTAAGATTCAACGCGAAATTTGTTATAAGAATTAGGAAAGTGTGGGGTTAGCTCAGCTGAACATTTTTTTATTAGTATAGTAGAGATGAGATGCCTTGGATGTGTCTAAGATTTTTATGAGTGCAATGCTTTGATTATTAGCTGTGGAGCCTGCGTAATTAAGCATTTAGATCAGTATATTTGTTCTATGTTTTATGCATATCCGATTATACAACTCCCTTTCATAGGAAACAAATGTTTGAGAGCTCAAATCTAAAACCTGAAGATAGACATGTTTTTATTCAGTAATCTATTACAGAATATTTAAAACATGAACAGAATAAGAAAATTGGTGATTGGGATTATAATATACACTCTACTATGAATTTTATTCATTTTTAAAAGTATATTTCATCAAGTGATAAAACACAGTTTTTATAGGGAATACGCTTTTCCTAAGAATGATGCTAATGCTGTAATTGACGCTACACCATAGTTGAGATTTTTCTGAAAAAGATGGTTTACATTTCTAGAGAAGTGATTTATAAGCTAAATTCATAGTCCAGTTGGAAATCATACCGTAATAAGTTTACAGGAATTAGAGGGCAACTTAATTTGTTTTGTATGTTCACTATATTTTTGCTGTTATTTGGAAATTGTGCAACTTGCTATATTTTTTAACTAGCGGGGGTACCCGGCGTTGCCCGAGTGTTTGTTTCCGGGATGGGGGGGGAGTTTTAAAAAATGTTATGGTAGGTAAGTAGGAAGGATCAAACCCGGAGTCATGAGTAAAAGTAGGAAAATAAAGTGTGAAAAAAAAAAAAAAAAAACATCTGCAACGTTAACAGTTCGGCCACCAAGAAAAGTCCATTCCAGTTGTTTAGGGGGGAAAAAGACTACGGTAGGTCGGCGCGAACGTGAAAATATAATGTGAATTGTCCAGCACGCTAACCACTACGCCACAGAGCACTGCAGCTTAGTTAAGTGATTTTAAATAACTTCACATGAAAGAACTACGAAGCCAAACCGGTGTTCTCTTCTCAACTGTTCCTTGTGAACGATCCCCAAACGGTGTTAAGTGGTGGCAGGGGGAGGAGGAATTTATTAGAGAGAAAATATTTTACCACTTCCATTAATCTTAACCGATTTTCGCCGTGACTTCTCAGCAGAAAAAGTATAGAAATCTAAGATTATCGAGGAATTTGAGAAATAATAAGCCTATAACACACCTCAGATATTGTTCTGCCGTTTGTGCATATTATATTTGCATGAAATATCTTGATTTTTAATCCTATTAAGGTCAAAATCCGACGGGAAAATGAGTTCATTTTATTATATAGAGATTACAGTATTATTATCTTTTATGAACTATTAGAATGTGATAGGATTTGCATTAACTGCGCCTAGAGATGAATGTTTCGGTTTATAAGAATGCATTCGGTTAAAAAAAAGAATGTGTGTGTTTGTCAAAATTAGAATATAATCATCATGTTTTCTTTAATTCAAAACGTGAGCGAAATTTTTTCGGACTCAATTAGGTGAACTCCATTATAGTATCAAGATATTGATATTCCGACTTTTAAAGATATCTTTTCACCAGCCAAAGTGATGGTTATATTATTTGTTCTGAATGTACTGTGTATATTGTTTGTGAATTCAAATCCGTTTGTTTATTTTTCCTTTCAAAATGTTTGATGCAATGAATCATTTTTTGTATTGAACCAGTTATTTCACTTACCATATATTACCTTTTTTGTATAAGATCGAATTTTGTTCTAAAAGATACGAAAATGCAGAGAATTTCATAATGTCCATATCGTATCCATCAGCACAGCTAAATGTCATCCATATGTTATACAAATCAGTCACAAAAAACTTAATTATTCAGTAAATGCAATTAATGCATAAGCAAAAAATATAACAGAGGATTTCAAAAAAGAAAAAAAATGGCCACGAATTCAATAAGCATTCAATCGAGATCACTTTGATAGCAAACATTTTATTATTTCATTTTCAGAACAAAATTGTTATCATGCATTTTAATGTTGCAGACATGTTTGGAGATTTAAATCTATTTAGATAAATTATTTATTTACGTTAGAAGATGTAATTCTTAAAGTAACGCGCCTTTAAGTTTTTGTTAATTTTTAAGCGGTCAATATTTGATTGGTTTTAGGTTCAATTTGAATCGCCCTGTTATAAATCAGTTTGTAATGGAACATATAGTGCCCGGGTTGATTTGTCTAGTTTATTACAAATCAGAAGAATTAAGTATCCATTTAGATTGAAAAAAAAAACTGATCAATCGAAATTTTTGATCGATCTCAGAGTTATGTATGAAATTCTGCAATTTCTGCAAAGTTCTATATACTTTTTCATGAATTGGAGTGAAGAATGTGAAATATTACGAATATTACAAGTATTATCAGTAAATTTTTATGACGTTGATTTTTATTTTTATTTTGATTTGTGGAAATTTAGATTCTTTGCGACGGAATTTCACCACCGATCTAAAATTGTAAAAATATTTACAATCAAATTATAAAAATGGTTGAACAATTTAACCATGTTAGAAAGTACATACATTATCATTTTTGGAGACGCCAATCCATGGGATTATTGGACTATCTCATGACGTCACTGGTGACGTCACTTCCGGTATGGAGTAGAGGTGCCCGAAATCTGAGATTGGCACGCGACCAAGCAGGTCGTTGAGAAAGGTTATTGCTCCACCTTTCTTGGCCTGTAATATATGTGAATACATGTTTCGTTCCTAAAAATCCTGTGTTCTTTTCGTTTATTACCATTTCACTCCATAACAATCATTTAACCTATATAAAAGTTAGATATCATTTCTCTCCGATAGGCTCATAAGAGTAGTGGTAGATGGACAAAAATCGGAGGCCTGCAATATAAATGCTGGAGTCCCTCAAGGGTCAATCATGGGCCCAACTCTCTTTTTGATCTACATCAATGACCTCCCTAAACGCATACTTAAATCATTCGTTCACATCTATGCTCATGACACGACCATCTACGGCGACACATCAAAGGCTGTAAATGACAAAGTTCTCTCTGATTCTCTCTCCTCTGATCTCGAGCGCGTGGTTCAGTGGGGGAAGATGTGTATATGGTTACCTTTAATGCATCCAAAACCAAACTCCTATCCTTACATCATCAACGCTCTGATCCCCATCTGGCATCAATTGTGATTGATGGCTCTCGTCTGGGTGAGGCCCCGTGTTTTGACAAGCTTCTGGGTTTGACCTTTACTCCTGATCTGAAATGGAGCACGTACATCAAGTCTGTTGTCAAGGTCGCTGGAAAGATGGTGGGATCCTTCTACCGCTCCAGAAAATATCTCACTACTGATGCAATTCTCTATCTATATAAAGGCCAAGTACGTCCAAGGATGGAATACTCTTGCCATATCTGGGCAGGAGCTGCTAAAAACAGCCTATCCTGCCTTGACAGAGTACAAAATAGACTTCGTGGCTTAGTTAGAAGAGACGTTGCGAGCCTATCCTTGCTTTATCGTTATTTCCATGGCAGGTGCTCGTCTGATCTCCAATCTCTGGTTCCCCCTCGCCAATATTTCACGAAAAACACCCGTCTAGCTGAATCCACTGTGAAAATTTTCCCCCACTTTATATATGTGCCTAAATCAAAACGAGGACTCCATTAACAAAGCTTCTTTCTTAGAACTGCACACCTGTGGAACTCTGTTCCGTCTGCCTGCTTCCCACCGGACTACAACTTGGATGTGTTCAAGTCTAACGTTAACAAATTCCTAATGAACCGCCCCCTTAAGTAAAAACTTCACCAAATCTCCACACTAACGTAATGTACTTGCAATAACCCTTATCCCTGGGTTGCTTCTGGGCCTTGATAAGTGGTGATCACTGCCTAAAAAAAAGACTAGATATTACTACTACATCTGAGAAAGTATCACATTGTATAAAATGTAGAAAAAAAACTTGTGGAGAAGACTTATTCTCTTCCAAATACACCTTCATTAAATGTAAGATATTTTTTGTAGAACTGTCTCTCTTCCTATCCCTAATACATCGCAATCTTCAAAGAAAGTGCTCGACTGAGCTCAACTTACTAGCCCTTTTGCAAAACGTATATGGAGATTTAGTTATATAAATACAATGAAAAAAGATTTAACTTTATTCTCTCAATATGCTAAGAGTCGAGATGAATTTCTATGGCAGGTTCTGCTTTGCAAGGGGTTTACATATATATGATATTCTACCAGTAATTTCCCTCTCTGAATCTTGAAAGAAGTGTTTTCAATTTAATAGGTATTGCAAAATGAATACAGCTTCAACCTCTGGCTTATCATTGCAATCTGGAATCATTGTGTCTTTTTTATAAGTACTTGAGTTGGATGTGAGTGATGAGCTCAATACTCGTGTCAGTCTCGATTTATATGATCCCGGTATTATAAGCAGCAACATCCTACCCCGGTACTTTTGGGTACTTAAATGCAGGAAAGTCTTCAACTATAATTTTTTGCTTCTTTGATTGTACTGAGATTGCCGAAGTTTAAGTCTCAAGTCTCCATAGACCCTGTTTCATACGATTCTAAGTACTAGCTCCAAACGACCAAGATGCAATACGCTTTCTTTAGAGTAAAATATACTAATGCGTATTACTGCGAAACTACTTCAGTGCTGATTAGATCTGGCTTTGCTGACATCGTTTAAGAATGCGTGGGTCTTGAAGTCGTTGTATAACAGATCAATCTGTGGACTACACGAAACATGATTCAGGCTGGGATATTAGCAACAGCAATAATTAAAATGATAAATTTTTCTGTTGGATGAACATTTATTTGAACACTAGACTTTATGCTGAAGACAAAGACCTGACATTTCTACTCAGACGCCACTTGAGATCAATCAATGTCTATAAATTCAGTGTTCGTACGTTTATTTTTCCATAATAATCATTGTTGAAGTTGTTTCTTTTCATTGTTTTGTTTTGTTCAGATCGTGTATTATTTTGTAGAATTAGATTGA
>NC_136505.1:3424234-3454234 GCF_053919585.1 Euprymna scolopes
GACTAAGCTTGTTTTCTTGAACATCTACAAAAATATCCTTTTTAATTATTTGCATGTAACTGAGTGAGCTTGGCTACTTATTTGAAGTAATTACTTTGTCTGTTTACTTCACGTATGTTTGTTGTGGATGTATGTATATCTTAAAGTGTTAAGGCTCTTGTTTTGCCCTAAGAACTGTCGCAAAGCTGTAATACTAATAGATAGTTTTAGCTTAATCAACATAGTCTTGTATTTATGTTATTGCCTTGTAATTGTCGATTAATCCCCATTTTTCATGTTTATTCTTACATTCTGTGATTCTCACAAAGCGGGCAGACTTGCATTTTCTGGATCAGTTATTCATTTTGGGTTCTCATGCCTGCACCTAACTACCTCTTTCCTACGATTGGTTCATGAGGTAAATACATTCATATTGTAATTATTAATGGAGTCCTCATGTTTTCATCTACACCGAGTTGATTAATTTCACGATCGATACGCGGCTGCGCTTGAGGTTTACAAAGAATACACCTATAAAAGTACTGATATATATATATATATATAGTAATATAGGTAACGGTCTGCCAGGTGCTGATTTGCTAGTCGAGTCGGTGCATTTTTTTAAATGCACCCAAATGTAAGGAATCAAATTAATGCTGTAGAGCATCCATAATTCCTTAAATCTGGATGATTCATAAAAGTGTAAAAAACAAAATAGTTCACCCCATATATATATATATATATATATATATATATATATTTATATATATATATATATATGTATGTATGTGTGTATGCATATATATTATTATTATTATTATTATTATTATTATTATTATTACTATAATCATAGTATATATATATATATATTATTACTGTAATAAGAGTTTTTTTAACACCTAGATACACTAATATTTCATTCTTTCGGGAATCAACAGTGTAGGGTGTTATAATTAGAGTTGATCGGTAGATTCAAATCTGGGCATGGAGCGATCTCTGACTCCATTTAGAAGGAACAAACCACATGACCATTTTTAACCGCGAGGAATACTGTTGAAATGTAAGTATTTATAATTAAATGTCGAGACAACCGCCCATACTGATCTTATGATTATAACATGATGGTTAGAGCATGATAACTTAATGACAGACTTTGATTTACACTTTAAAGTACTCAACAACAGGAACCAAATCCTTAGAAAGTCTGGCATAATTATTACTATAATAACATTTTTTTTAAATATCTAGAGACACTAGAGTTTACTCTTTTCGGGAATCATCAGTGCATAGTGTCACAATTAGAGCCGGTCGGGAGATTCGAACCCAACCACGAAGCTATATCTGACTCCATTAGCAAGGACACCGATCCATTATAAATCTGTTTCCATTCACTCAGGAATTTTATAGATGAAAATACAATTTTAAGACCTAGAGACCAGCGGACAGAGGATGTAAAGAGCATGAGCAGAATTATCTAATCCTTGAATTAAAATAGTAAATTGGACACAACTATCCAACTCCTATTAAATATTTTACCATGGAACATCGACACATATACTATATGAAATTTCAACGAATTATACCGGACAAAATCCTATTTAAATTTTACATGTGCGACAACAAGAACATATAATTTCAAAATAAAACCACAGGAATGGATATGACAGAAAGAGGAAAATGGTATTTTAAACGGTAACTAAGGAAAATATTGATTACATTTTTATACTTCTTTACTTTATTTATCCCAAACAAGACGCAAATTGCACATAAGTGATTACACTCTAAGATTGTGTCTAACAGGGGACTATGGTGAGGTGGATGACCGACAACTAGCCCCTGATAAACCTGTCCAGTTCTGCAAGGAAGGAAAACCTGTTCATTATTGAATGATTATCGATGTAACACACATTTTATGAACGTTCTTGAAATATATTGTTTGAAAGGCGATAACCCATCCTCATAATATTAAAAAAAAATATTTTTACTTGTTTACTATTGTTTGTAAAAATAAAACTTGATCACGGAGTCAAGACACGAAAACAACGCCATATATTTATTTAATAATATACTTTAGTTTTAACACGTTTTCTGTTATTATGGAAAAAAAGAAAGAATAAAAACGCTTAGATATTATCAAACAAAGCAAACATTGTATGCAGAAACATGTATTTAGTTTAAACAATTCTTGTGTTATTACGAAACACAAAAAAAGAAAACACTTCTTGTATTATCAAATATTAAATTATTATATAAAATCATTATTCAATTTGTATGTTAAAACGAAATTACGTATTTTCAATGAAATGTTTGTTTTATTATTTGATAATATAAGAATTTTATTGTTTGTTTAAAAATAATTTGGGAGGCACTTCTGCACTATGCAGATGGCGGCTATTGTAAGGGCGGATAACTCCTATTTCTTTATGATCAAGATTTAATTCCGAATTAATTTACAAACAAGATTTAATTCCGAACAGAAAAATATCTAAAATCAAAACATTTACGGTATAAAAATGTATCAATATATAATTGTAAAAACATTTAATTTAAAAGTCTGCATAAGTAAATATATTTCTAATAAAACAATTTTGTAATGAAAGCAACATTGGACTTTCATGAAGTGAAATAGTTTTGTTTTTTTTTCGAACAAATACATAATTTAAATGATACATATTTTTAACTAAAGCAAATTTGAAGGGTCAACAACACATTAACAGTTAAATGTTTTTGTCTGAGAATCACCACCGTCCGACAGTTTAGTGAAACGCAGCAAGAAAAATGAGACGTGCCAAGAAGATGAGTGAAAGTTTTTCAAAAAACTGATTACGCAGAATAAAACCTTGGTCCACTACTATGATACAGAGACCAAATCCCAGTCAATACAGTGGAAGCACTTGGACTCATCGCCTCCACAGAAGGCAAGTGTGCAGCCCTCCGCTGGCAAGGTCATGCTCACAGTCTTCTGGGACCAGAGTGGAGTAGTGATGACAGATTTCCTGGCAAAGGCTCCCACAATTACAGGAGCCTATTATGCTTCACTTTGGAGGAAATAAAGGGAAGCTATCAAAATCAAGGGGCGGGGCAAGAACAGCAAATGTACCCTCCTCCTGCAGGACAACGCTCCGGTCCACAACTCGCATGTCGCAAGATCAGAAGTACGGGCGTGTGGTTATGAAATATTTCCATATCCTCCCTACTCTCCTGACCTTGCACCCTCTGACTTTCACATATTCCCAGCCATGAAGTTGTTTTTGAAAGGAAAGCGTTTCCTAGATGATGCAGCCTTGATTTTTGAAGTCACGTCGTGGTTGAAGGACCAACCTGGGGTGTTCTACAGAAATGGTCTCCAGAGGTGCATCAAACGATGGGAGAAATGCAAAACTCTGGGTGGTTCCTACGTAGAAAAAGACTAATAACTGTGCCAAGTTTCGTTACTCTACTACTATGGTAAGTGGGTCAGGGGCATTACTTATTGCACGCCGCTCGCATTTCTTCAATAATGGGCGAGTTTTTCTCTCTAGAAGAAATAGACGAGTTTTCCGGGTACGAGTTTTTCAGGTGCAACTTTACCGGGGACGAGTCTTCCCAGTACGAGTTTTCCGGGGACGATTTTTCCCGTACAAATTCTCAAGATGTCAGTTTATATTACATCTAACATTCTGCGGGTTAGTACAGCAAAGAAAACAGAAAATAGGGGAAGCATTCTAAAGTCTATTTGTGTGAATAAAGAAATTATTAAAGTAGAAAGCTTTCCGGCATTTTTGTTTTTAAAGAGAGGAAACTGTTAATTACTTTTTCGCGAGTTTATTAGAGGACATGTCATAACGTACTAAGTAAAAAGGCTAAAAATGCAACATTGACATGATGGGGCATAGGTTAGGGCATTGAACTGTTATAGTGGAGTATCTGTTTTAGACGTTGTCTAAAAGTAATAAACTTTTGATAAATACAGTTGCCCAAATGTGCCAACAATACTCCATTCAAAAGCGATAGAGTTTTGTAAATACATTCTTTGCTTTTCGGTATGAGGACTTTTCTAGCACGTTAGATGGAACCCACTATCCCTCCCAGCAGTCTTGACATAGACCTCAATACATTACACAAAACGAAAAAAATTATATATATATATTTTTTTTTTGTAGAGAGGTATTTTTTATAATATATACCAATCCTTATTTAAGAAGCTCAATATAATTACAGAGCAATATACAGAATAAATGACAAACAACTATATTCCAAAAATCATGACGTTGACCATCTTATAATTTATTCCTTTAATTCAGTTGACTTATAACATTCTTGAGAGTATATGTTTCGTAGCATAAAATTAATCATTTAATTATTATATCAATCAGTGAATCTATTATTCCTTAACTCATCAGAAGAAATAGAAACAATCAATCCGGTCAAAGGAAATGAAGTGTAATTTAACATGATTAAAGACCGAAAATTTAAAGAGAACCTGCATACATCTTTAGCATGTTTCCATATATATATACATATATATATATATATATATATATATATATATATATATATATATATATGTGTGTGTGTGTGTGTGTGTGTGTGTGTGTGTGTACTGTGCAAAATGAAGACTTCAAGACAAGGTGTTGATGGCAACGAAAGGTGTATTCCATTTTATGTTACACTTGTTTCAATGTCCAGTTTCAAGCATTATATCGTTTGAAAATTTTCAAAAACCAGCATTTCTTCAGACTTTATGAATAAACACACTTTTGGCAATGTAGTATTTTTTGAATAGAAAGAAAAAATAGGTGGGGGGGGGGGGATCCCTAGCGGGAAAAACATGCGAGAAACATTTACCTTGGTTGTGGTTACGGAAAAGATTTTGCACACACATGATATTAATGCTCAATTATGAAATGTAATGATTTTGTAGCTTAACCCTTAAGTCAACCTTTTTTGGCTTAAAACCTATTGGTATATGAAAATTTACTTAATTACACGAACTCAGTATATTACATATAAGTCTATATATATATATATATATATATATATATATATATATATATATAGGTAAGTATGTATATGTATATATGCCTATATATATAAGTATGTATATGTATATATATATATACATATATATATGTATATACCTATATATATGTGTATATATATATATATATATATATATATATATATATATATGCATGTATATATCCGCTTAAATATATTACAGGCAATTGAAATTACATTGTTATAATTACAATGACTGAATGACGTATGCCCTGATGATATTAAAACGAGTGACAATATAAAAATAACATTAAGAAACAGAAAGAGAGATGTGCCATTGAATTTCTGAAAAAAAACACCATTGGTAATAGCAAGATATTAGGGTGAAACATAAATTGCGGATAACAGGATTACGAAATGTTGCTTGTTTGAATAGTACTGCTCTGTCTTCGTATCTCTTCAACATTTTAGGTGTAAAAATTTGGAGGCTTTACTTTTGGAACAACTTTCGTATATATGTGTGTGTGTTTGTATATGTAAATAAAGGTCTACAAAATAATTGTTCATTTATTCTGGCTTAAAGTAATTTACTATACATTTTTTAAGAAAAAAATGCATAATTTAATCTAATTCATATCACTCAGTAAGTAGAGTATACTCGATAATGCACGCTTCGGGATTTGATACTAAACCGTGTCATCTACTTTTATAAAACCGATCACTATTAGTCAATTAAATGTTTTTGAATTTTTGCAGCGGGGATTAATTATTTCATAACAATCCTGGCGTAGACGATAAAATCTCGGTACGATTCGATAGTAACATTAGACCTTTCGGGAGGTTGAAATTTAATACTGAAAAACCCAATTGCTACGTACATAATACTTATTTCTAGAAGCCATTGATGACAGAACGAAGGCATGCTATACTGTGCACATTACTCAGTTCGACAGAAAAATATTCTGACTTCTACAAGATTCACTAGAAGAGTATCGGAGGCTAGGAAGCGATAGAGTTTAAATATATGGAGCCAGACAGACTGACAAAGTGAGTTTTTAAATTACATTTCATTTAGATCCTGGTATTTTCTATCATATATTATGATGTTAAAATAAGCCAACGTCTTCGGAAGTCAAATATAGTTTCTAATAGCATTCTAAATTAAAATAATATTGCGACAGCATTATTAATTTCAGACAATAAAACACATATTTAGTGTCCTTTTTTAGTTAGTAACACCGAAAGGATCCTATAAGGCAACCATTTGCCCATGTATGGAGTATTGCTGTCATATTTGGGCTGGTGAATCGGCTACTAGTCTCTCGCTTCTTGACAAGGTTCAAAAGAGAGTCGCAAATCTGATAGGCCCTAAACAGGCATCTAAACTTCAGCATCTGTCCCATCGACGAAACGTTGCATCCCTCGTCCTGTTCCACAAGTATTTTAATGGTGAATGCTCTGATGAACTGCAAGCACTTGTACCCCCACGACGTGAACACTCTCGACAGACCCGACCCGAGAAGCTTCAAAATCTCACCCTCACACTGCAGAGATCCCTAGATGTAAAAGATCTTTCTACTCCAGTAGTTTCTTCCGCAGAACCGCTAGACTTTGGAATTCCATTCCAGGTCACTGCTTCCCCAACTGTACTGACCTGCAGAAGTTCAAGTGCAACGTGAACCAACATCTTGGTGCCCAAATCCCTACATAGTACCCCAGTAGTTGTTTCCCCTAATTGTATCCCTCTACACCAAAGTGGCAATGTGCCTTGTTTTGGGGTGAAATGTAATAAAAAAAAGGTGTTATGTTTCTAACGTAATCCCTCAATACAATAAGCGTGAAATGGTAGGTTTTGTCAGTTTTAACAGACTAAAGAGTCCCATAGTAAGGGTACCTTTGTGTTGAATTTTTGTGGCAACAATCGCCAACTGCACCCCTCATGAGTCGACATTGTTAAATGTCAGTGGCAAGTGTAGGTTCAGGACGACTGAAAACAATCTCGAACTAAGCGGAGAGCACATACAGCGCATTGGTACTAGCCAGGTTGAACGTTGCTTGACGTCGGTGATCTAAGGAGAACTAGTGTGTCGACGTGATTATGCCGTGTGTACTTGTGAAATACATATATTTTTAATTACACATAAATAAGCTTCTTAAAAGTAGTCATGTATGAATCCCTTACGGGATTGTAACACTTAATTTTCTTAGATCTATAAGATTTCCTTAATCTATATTCATGTAAATTTAAGTATGTTTATATAATGTATAAAAAGAATTTACTATTAAACAATAAACGGATTATTTTTAAATTTTGAAACAAATGATAAGAGTGAAGGCAACTATGATTGTTTATGAATTTAGTTAATGAAATTCATTGCGAAGTCGACAAAGAGGGGTGAAATCCGTCTACGTAAAAATCGACATATCTATTAGTTTCCTGAAATTTTTTTAATAGGAACTGGCCATACATAAATAAATATAATCTAAAAGTAAAGGTTTTTGACCTATTTCAAATACTTTTAGCGTTATAGTATTGGTGCATTTCAAATACTTTTAGCGTTATAGTATTGGGGCATTTCAAATACTTTTAGCGTTATAGTATTGGTGCATTTCAAATACTTTTAGCGTTATAGTATTGGTGCATTTCAAATACTTTTAGCGTTATAGTATTGGTGCATTTAAAATACTTTTAGCGTTATAGTATTGGTGCATTTCAAATACTTTTAGCGTTATAGTATTGGTGCATTTCAAATACTTTTAGCGTTATAGTATTGGTGCATTTCAAATACTTTTAGCGTTATAGTATTGGTACATTTACAATACTTTTAGCGTTATAGTATTGGTGCATTTCAAATACTTTTAGCGTTAACGCATTGGTGCATTTCAAATACTTTTAGCGTTATAGTATTGGTGCATTTCAAATACTTTTAGCGTTATAGTATTGGTACATTTCAAATACTTTTAGCGTTATAGTATTTGTGCATTTCAAATACTTTTAGCGTTATAGTATTGGTGCATTTCAAATACTTTTAGCGTTATAGTATTGGTGCATTTCAAATACTTTTAGCGTTATAGTATTGGTGCATTTCAAATACTTTTAGCGTTATAGTATTGGTGCATTTCAAATACTTTTAGCGTTATAGTATTGGTGCATTTCAAATACTTTTAGCGTTATAGTATTGGTGCATTTCAAATACTTTTAGCGTTAAAGTATTGGTGCATTTCAAATACTTTTAGCGTTATAGTATTGGTGCATTTCAAATACTTTTAGCGTTATAGTATTGGTGCCTTTCAAATACTTTTAGCGTTATAGTATTGGGACATTTCAAATACTTTTAGCGTTATAGTATTGGTGCATTTCAAATACTTTTAGCGTTATAGTATTGGTGCATTTCAAATACGTTTAGCGTTATAGTATTGGTGCATTTCAAATACTTTTAGCGTTATAGTATTAGTGCATTTCAAATACTTTTAGCGTTATAGTATTGGTACATTTCAAATACTTTTAGCGTTATAGTATTGGTGCCTTTCAAATACTTTTAGCGTTATAGTATTGGTGCCTTTCAAATACTTTTAGCGTTATAGTATTGGGACATTTCAAATACTTTTAGTGTTATAGTATTGGTGCATTTCAAATACTTTTAGCGTTATAGTATTGGTGCATTTCAAATACTTTTAGCGTTATAGTATTAGTGCATTTCAAATACTTTTAGCGTTATAGTATTGGTGCATTTCAAATACTTTTAGCGTTATAGTATTGGTGCATTTCAAATACTTTTAGCGTTATAGTATTGGTGCATTTCAAATACTTTTAGCGTTATAGTATTGGTGCATTTCAAATACTTTTAGCGTTATAGTATTAGTGCATTTCAAATACTTTTAGCGTTATAGTATTGGTACATTTCAAATACTTTTAGCGTTATAGTATTTGTGTATTTCAAATACTTTTAGCGTTATAGTATTGGTGCATTTCAAATACTTTAAGCGTTATAGTATTGGTGCATTTCACATACTTTTAGCGTTATAGTATTTGTGCATTTCAAATACTTTTAGCGTTATAGTATTGGTACATTTCAAATACTTTTAGCGTTATAGTATTTGTGCATTTCAAATACTTTTAGCGTTATAGTATGGGTGCATTTCAAATACTTTTAGCGTTATAGTATTGGTGCATTTCCCCATTAAAAACAGATTCGCATAAAACATGGTTCATGATTATTACTCCTAGATTGACGAGAAAGTTTCTGTGGAATTTTCAAATTTTATGTCAAATGATGTTATTGTTAAGTTTGCAGGTTGAAACAAGTAACGTAGAAAGCAATACAAATGACGACTCAACAAACAAAGGTAGATCAAATAAGAAGTGTATTAGGAAAAAGTATATTTGCAGGATATTTACATAATGGTGTCAAATAAGATAGTCTTTGATGGAGAAACATATCTGCTCTCGGCGGCCTTCGGTGGCTTCTGGTGAACACACCCTCAGACTAACTGAGTCTTCCTATTCATGTGTAATTACTATCCACATATGCAAATGAATATGTTCCACCACAACACCCTCCTCCCAAGATTTGAAGTCGCACAGATTTCAATATATTTTCCTCTTGAGATTTAAGATTAATGGTTCATTAAGCATTCTTTTTCTACCTGATCTTCAGGGTTCAGGTGTATATTGAGGCGGTTCCAAATTAAAGGATTCGTATATGATGTCCATGGTTTCCTCCTCTTCGACTGCTGTTGTATAATCACCATCTTGAATGTGGCGTTTTTTTTATTTGGTTCAGGTGCCTTTTATGTATATTTTGTGGACCTTTAATCATGTATGTACAATCACCAATGCGTTTATCCACTACTCCACATTCCAAGTAAGAAGTGTTATTCCTGTAGCACTTGAAATATACTCGATCTCCCGAGCTATATTTCTTTCTTATCATGTTTGTAGTGTTTCGGACAATTGCCTGTCTTGGCAATAGTTTATCAAACACTGATTTCACCTTTCTGGTCAACATTACATGAGCTGGTGATATGTTTGACGGGGTATTAGGGTGCGGTGTTATCCTATATATTTGCAAAAATTGTTGCAAAGCTTTTTCCGTTGGTATCCCAAATGGATTTTTTCAACGCTCGTTTTAACGTGTCCACGAACATCTCCGCGAGGCCATTCGATCATTGATGATACGGCGGAGTAGTGATATGCTTTACTTGGAACGCATCACAAAATTCCTTAAAGTCTGTGGATGTGAATTGAGTTCCATTGTCAGTGACCAGTGTGTCTGGTACACCAAATCGTGCAAATAACTCGTGTAGGAATCCTATTGAGTTGTTCGTTGTTGGATTCCTGCAACGCATTACCTCAGGCCATTTTGTATAATTATCTACTAAAATTAAGTAGTAATTTTCTCCTACTGGATCAGCGAAGTCCATGTAGATTCTCGACCATGGGTGGTCGGTTTTCGGCCAAGGTTTGTGTATTATAGGTGGGGATTTTGCCGCTAACTGGCATCCTTCACATCTATTTATTCTTGTAGCTATGTCGACGTCCATGTTACGCCAGTATACGTAGCTTCTCATTAGAGACTTCATCCGATTTATCCTCGGATGTCCTGTGTGGAAGTCTCTCAAAATCCTATTCTGCAACGTTTTAGGTATTACTACTCTCTCGCTATATAATAACACATCGTTACATATGGAAACAATTTCCTGAACCTTTTTGTCATTTATAATTTTTCTTTTATATCATTTATATATTCATCTTTATCGGCTTCTCTTTTATTGTCCGACAATGTTACCGGTAGTTCTTTAATGATGTTTGCTACCATATTTTTCACTTCGACGTTTGTTCGAATTGCTGCAATCACTGATTCTTCCAAGTTATGTTTCTGTGGTATCAATCTTGAAAGTCCATCCGCATGGCAAATCTTTTTCGATGCTAGATGTTGTAGTTGGAAATCGTAATTCAGTAGGATCGTACCTCAGCGCAGCAATCTATTTGCGGTGTATACAGGCGATCCTTTTTTGATCCGTAGATTGTGACTAATGGTTTATGGTCGGTTTCAAGTATGAATTGTCTACCATATAAATATCGGTTGAATTTAGTCACTGCAAAGATTATACTCGACGCTTCTTTTTCAATCTGTGAATACGCCTTCTCTTCTGGAAGCAGCGTTCTTGAAGCGTAAGCTATCGGCGTTCTAGATCTATTAGGCATGATATGTTGAATGCATGCTCCTATGCAGTAGGAACTAGCGTCACTAGCGACGACTATATTTAATTTTGTGTCATAGTGAGTTAGAAATAATTCACATGTTAGTGCGCTCTTTATTTTGTCAAAAGCGGTTTGACATTCTTGCGTCCAGTCCCAAGGTGTATCCTTTTTTAGCAGCTCATTTAAGGGAGCTCGCAAATCATGCATCCTTTCAATAAAATATTGGTAATAATTTGCGAGTCCTAAGAAACTCTGCAAGGTTGTTACGTTATTAGGTGATGGCATGTTTTTATTGTCGCAGATCTTTCTGGGTCTGGACGTCGCCCATGTTTATTTATTATATGTCCAAGATACTTAATTTCGCTCATACAAAAGTCGCATTTATTTTCTTTACTTTAAACCCGAATTCTTGTATTCGAGTGAATACTTGTTTTAAATGATCCTTATGTTGTTCTAGGGATTTGCTCCTGATAACAATGTCGTCCAGGTATGCACATGCGCACTCAATACCACTCAGCATGGTGTCCATCGCTTGGTTAAAAATGGCAGGCACTACTTTGATGCATTTGTACAATCCCTTATGCGTGTTGATGCATAGTATTTTTGAGCAATTCTCCTCGACCGGTATTTGTAAAAGATATTACCACCATTCATCTTTGTGAATATTCCCTCTGGGCTTGGTAGAGGGTAATGGTAATCTTGTAATATGAGTTTAGACCTGTCGAAAAGTCTGCGCACACTCTGATTTCATCATTCTTTTTATTTACATATACGGTGGGGGCTGCGCAGTCGCTATGTTCTATTTTTGATAGTATTCCTGTCTGTTCCAATCTGTCTAATTCTTTATTAATCTTTTCCAACCCAGCGAACGGAACGATTCGCTTTTTTCTAAAAATTGGGCTGGTGTTTTCTTTAAGTTCAAACGCGGCCTTAAATTTATTGCAACGACCTAATTTAGTCATAAATACATCAGGAAATAATTTTTTAAAGTCCTCTTTTATATTTTCTGTTGTTGGAGTAGTATATTCTATTTTTTTTTTTTTACAGAATGTATTAATTGGCTTATCTCAGAGTCCAAATTTTTCAATTAAATCTATTCCAAACAGGTTTTCGCTATTTTTCAATACGAACATTTTTAATTTCTTCGTAATCCCTTTCAATTTTATCGGAAGGATAACTTCTCCTTCAAATTTTATCTCATCACCAGTTACCGTCCGAGCTGATTTACTTGTTTTAATCATGTTTGGTTTACCCAACTTTTCCCATGTATTCAAGTTTATTATAGAAATATCGGATCCTGAATCCAGTTGTAATTTTATTGGCGTTTTAAATATTTCCGCTTTTTTTGTATTTTCGCAGATTTTTGTATAATTTTTCATTTGGTTTTGTTTGCTGTACTCTCTTTCTGGTGAAATCTTTATATCTGCAACAATCGCTTTTGTGTCCGACTTTCTTTCAAATGTAGCATTTTTTCTTCTTATTAGGGCAATCTGATTCCCAATGTCTTTCTGCGCATCTTTTACAGTTATATCTAGGAAGAGACTTGTTATATTCTTTACTATAATTATAATTATTATATTTGGAATATCTCGTTCCGTTTTGACTGCTTTTATTTGTATAGTTCTTGGTTGGTGTGTATGGTTTTCTAACCTTTCTTACATATGCCACTCCGGATTCTTCTATCTTTTTGAATCCATTATTAGTGTAATGCCCCTTTCACAATCCTCTGCTAATTTCTGGAGTGTTTAATCTTGCTCAGATTCCAGCTTAGACAACACTCGTCTGCGTATGTCTGCATTTTCGTGGAGACTAACCCTTGTGCGAAGATTAGGCATTTGAAATATTCTACTGTTAGTTCCGCTAGCTTAAAATTATCACAGTTTTTATTGACAACTGATACGTATGTCAAATAATCTTTGTTGTCCATCTTCCTTAGATTCATACACAACCATCTCTTATGAAAAAGATATATTCGGATTAAATAATTCTTTTAGTAATTTTACAGCTTCCATGAAATCTAATTACGTAGTTTTTTAGGTAGCATATTATCTACGAACTTGCTGTGTTCTCTTACACCCAACTTCCTGAGTAAAAGGCTCACTTTCTGGCTATTTGGCCAACTTTTGCAGTCCGGTTGAAAGACATCCTCGTATCTTGTATATTATGCTTCAAAAGTCTTTTCTTCCTCCGGCATATAATTAAATGTGTCCATGCTATTAAATATAGTTGTATGCGAGAAATTAGTACTGTCGGCATTTTCTCGATTAGTCTTTAATAGTTCCAGTGTTTTATCAAAACGTTCATTTTGCCTTTCTTCATATTCAAATTTAAATTTCTTCTGCCTTTCTTCTTGTTCCATTTGCCATTTCAATAATTTCTCCTCCCTACGTGCATCTAGCTCGGATTGTGCCTTTTGTTGATTCTGTAAAAATTGCATTAACATTCTAGATAAATCTTCCATTTTTTTGTATCCTTCAGTAGCAGTAATGCAGTTACGAAGAAAAATAGTACAATTTCACATGCAACACAATATCCGTACCATATAAAATGGCTTGGGTTACAAAAATAATTGTTCATAGTTCCTGTTTTCAATAGTAATATCGCTGCTCGAATAATATTTCCTCGCTTCGCTAGCAAGTCAAGCTCATCCAACCACAACATAAGAACTGAGACTTTTACTGAAACCACAAAATACGATTTACTTTTCCGTTTTAGGCATTTCCTAATAAATAACAGCCGAACTTAAGTACAACTCTTTCCATAGAAAAAAAAAATTCAACTCAAGTCACAATTGAAAAAATAAAACGTATGGACTGCATTTAAATTGATTTTTTTGCATGACGTTTTGCTGACTTATAACGGTTATACAGTGACAACTTTACTTTAAAAACAATCTTTCCTTGATTTTAGTTTAACAGTGTATTTTTTAAATACCGAAGAGAAACATTTGGTTTACCAAAAAGTCTTTAGTTGGTATTTACAGCAATTTAGGAAATCCACTGGTGAACTTTTTTTTCTTCGTATGTTACTTCCTTCGTAATTTAGTTTCTTTGAGACTGCAATTAAAGGTTTTGGTTTGTCTCTTTTTTTCCGACTAGTATTTTAGTAAATAAAATACTATTAATCGAGGTTACTTTTTTTAAACCTGAATGTAGTGTTTGTTCTTGGAATTTGGGAAACAACTGTTTCTTTCTTTTAGTGTTGTACTTCGCGAGGCAAATATTTTACAGTTTTCCAATGTTCGGTGAATTATTCATTTTTTCCTCTTGAGTCGAACTTCTCTTTAGCATAAAATCCGTTTTTACGACTATTTCGTTCGTCAAAACTTGTATTCTTTAGAAAGGTCAACCGTTACGTTGCACTTTTTTTTAGTGAGTTTTTTTCCATTTCTTTGTCAAACTGTTATATTTGACATTCATCCTCGTCGTCACTGTTAAGTTTGCAGGTTGAAACAAGCAATACAAATGACGACTCAACAAAGAAAGGTAGATCAAAAAAGAAGTATATTAGGAAAAAGTATATTTACAGGATATTTACATAATGGTGTCAAATAAAAGATTCTTCGCTAGAGAAACATATCTGCTCTCGGCGGCCTTCGGTGGCTTCTGGTGAACACACCCTAAGACTAACTGAGTCTTCCTATTCATGTGTAATTACTATCCACATATGCAAATGAATGTGTGCCACCACAACAGTTATTTACAATATAATTTCGCTATAATACCTTTATTTCATACAAATGCTTCAAAAACCTAAACGATATTAAAAACGCCTTCAGCGACTTCTCGTCACCAGAACAACCAGATTTTTACATTTATTAGCATAAATACATTTGTTCTGCGTTGGCAAAAGTGCGTTGATTCTGGTAGTTTTTTGATGAACACATTTTTATTTGAACCGTGATATGCTCATCTGAATTTAAAAGTTTAAAACTGCAAGAATGTTCTTAGTGACCTGATTAAAGTTTTAGCAGAATTCCTTGAATTTTCGTTCCTCTATAAAATAAGATTATAAATATTACCTTAGAATCGAAATGATCTAATAGAGTTTTATTAAAATTAAAATAAATACCTATAGAGTTTAGTGTCTTCCTTTTTATCTTAGTCGTTGGTCAAAAGATTTTATGAGAACTGCTCTGTTCAAGTTGTTATATTCTAATGGATCAACACTTATCCATACTGAATTCCTGTCGATTCTATGAAATCACTATAATTTAAAAGGTTGATAATATTCATGTGGGTCTCTATTGTGAGTCATTGGTTATAAAAGAATTCGGTGATAAACTAGAAACAAACATCTAAAAAAACATGGCGTGATTACCAACGGCGAAGAGAGAGATTGTAATTTTAGATCAAATGTGTTGATCAAAGTGTTTCTTTTTTATTTACTTTTTATTTACTAAAAATATCGAACATGGTGTAATTTACAACTGATTACAATTTGGCATAACTGCATTAAAGATAGAAAACAATCAAAATTAAAGTCACGATGATCAACATTAGACAAAAAAGACTATAAACAACAAGGAAGCAGTTTTATGTTATAGTGATTCACAGACGGATAGTACAGAAACTCTGCTCATATAGTGTTCGTTTAGTTGAAAGAACAGGTAGAGTGTGGGGGAATAATCGACGGAAGTTGCAGCAAGACGAATATTTACTGCAAAAGTTTTATAGGAGTCAATAGATTGAAACAAGTCAACGATTACAAAAAGGTGACGATAGAGCAGATAAACTTGTAAGAAATACGAACTAGGGAAGCGAAAAGCTCTTCACCCACTAAATTTCGAAGACAGCTTTCTGCCTTATCAATATAAGTAACTTTAATCCAAGGTAACTTCACCATAGGATGAATTAGTTTTTTGTACATCAAGACCATTGCGTCAGGAGTGCGATAATTGCTGGGGTGGTAGAATAACCCCTCTATTCCTTCATTGAGTTTGGCTACGGAACTGATTGAGCGTTTCGAATTTAGGTCAAGAGAAACGGTCAATTCCTTAAGTTTACCAAAGTAGAGATTCCAATTTTAGTTTTCTACAGTTAAAACTGTTTCGGTTTCCAATATTACTATTATTTAACTTCATAAATACTTCATCCAAAATAAACTAAATCCGCGGAAAACATTGACCTATCTTTATTTTCAGGCATAATATGCTGTCACTTGATTTTACTTAGTTCTTGTGGACTGTGCTACCCCTATTATATAATATCTTACAAAAAATCAGCGCAACTTCATCCCCATCCAGATAAATGAATCTTTAATAACGAAAACATTTCAAAATCTAGAATTCGACTGTAAAAGTCCATTGAATGCGAACATAGCTTTAGACACTTCGTCATATATAATAATGTATGGTGGTGCCGATGATTTATTTTCTTGTGGTTATAAAAAATATGTCGTCCTTTTCGATTAGTTGTTCTAAACGCATCATTTATTTCTTGTAGCAAAAACTAAGAGGTTTTATTAAAACATAATAATGTTTTGTGGAGAAATAATGTTAGCCGAAAGACACGTTCATAATAGAATCGCAATTACTGTCTTTGGATTCTAAAAAACTTTTTTCTTTAAATTTTCTAAAATGTTTTACAAAATTTCTGTTGTTAAAATAGCGTTTAAATTGACTCTTACAAAAGCAGACTTTTTAATCCGAACGACAGGTCAATAATGACCGGTTTACTTGCATTCGACCCATTTAATCATGGAAGATACATGCTGGCATATCGATCGAATATTATCTTAATTAGCGTCTACAAGATTAATTTTAACAAACAACTCCCTTTACAAAGTTAGCTATGACAAACTAATGTTCGAGACATATAATTTATAATAACTAGCAGGCCGACCGTGTCGTAAACTATGTGTAAACATATTATAATCAATGCCGATTTGGTACTTATTTTATAGTATCGATTACCAATTGATTCTTATATTGTACACGCTGTCTAGCATTGCCCGATCGGAAAATACGTCTAAATATGATGTTTTAGTTCATGCAACTTTCGTATTTATTAGCACGGAGCCAATTTTCTATCAATTATCATAGTATACAGAGTACATAGTAGTGATTTCAAACATTGAAAAGAAAAAGAACCGATAACAAATTATTGAGCTTTTCAGCGTTATTCTCTATTGTCTGACTTAAAAGTATGTGCAAATCGCAACTGAAAAAAAAATACTGTAATTAAAACTAAACATGTATATTTGCCCGCTCGTCATTCCAATGATGTCATCTTAAGCACTTTGCAAAAACTTACTCTGGGTAAAAATAAAATGGAATTAGTTCAACAGATCTAAATACCCCGTATTAAAGAGTTCATGTCTGTAAACCTGGAAGTGGCAGTGTGCGTTGATAAAGACTAGTCCATACAAACAGAGAAGTTCGATTTTTTTTATCAAATACACATATTTGCTAGTCTTTTTAAACGTGAAACAATAAATCATGTTACCTCGAACGAAAAGGGTTACTATTTAGATCCTGTCTTACAATGTACACTGCAGAGTTAAGCAGCGATATATCTGTTCACATTACATTTAATATTTTACAGATTAGCCTAGTTATGGAAATAGAAAATAGGGATGGTTTCCTTTTTATCATTTCGAGGGAAGACTATTTGAATAAAGCTTTCCAGCATCATGAGATTTCTACTGTGTAGAGGTAGGATTTTGCCGCTTGTCAGGTTTGTCGGAGATATTCACGGTAAAAGAGTGCATAGGCTAAAAGGACCGTCCATGAAAGTAGTTGTACAATAGTTACAGAGATGCAACATTTCGTCGATAGGACAAGGGTGTGATTTTGGTTGACAGACGAGAAACTATTAAGTCGGTAATACTATTTCGTAACCATGTCATGAAGAGAAAGTCTAGTATCATATAAAAGATCACAGATGTGTTTACAATACTCCATACATAGGCGGATAGTACAAGACACTCTCAAGCATAATAACGCTTTAGCATTGTATAAATAGTCTACTTCGCAGTATTCTTGACAATGCCCTCAATCTATCTGCTCCAATTCATGTTCCCTGTGAATGTTAAGTCGAGAAGTTTGAACGAAGAGCTTTCAGATAGTGTATCATTAGCCATGTCTCTCAATGTTTGAGAAGGTTTCTTATAATAATTAAAGCAAAACAGTATAGTCTTGTCAGCATTCAGTGCTACAAATCATTTAGGGTCCCGTTCTACTACAGACAGGGAGGCTTCCTCTGAGGTTTCATCAATTTTCGTTGATATGTATTCATTCGTATTCTATCTTTAGTTTATTATAGAGCGTTATGTCTACATCAAATATACCCATCTCGATGATATTTTTATCAGTGTGTAATCATTAAAGAAAAGAAGTTTAGTTTTACAGCACTGGTGTAACTATACATTTTCGGCTCCCTGCAGACTGGATATTGCTCTAGGGTACGTTTTTTTTTCACGTTACGATGTAAACTACGATATTTTCCGGTCCCGGTTCCGGTATTTGCCCTAATTTACGGTGTATTTGGTGATGTTATTTGATGATTACATGCATGTGTATCTTATACGACACTGTATTTTGTTACTAATTCTTAATGTCCTAACTCGGGGTTCTACTGCAGTACAAAGAATAAGGGCATGGTTAAAAATGATCGCATTTTTTCTCATATTTAAGAGAAAGGAAAATAAGAGGACTATGTACTACATATAGATAATGTTATTTTTAAGTATAACCTATGGATGATAAATATCTGTCCAATATATATATAGAAAATTATGAAATATATATGGCGATTAAGCCACACTGAATATTCCGCGTTTCATCCACTCTAGGATTCTTAAGCCTGAAGAATCCTAGAGTGGTTAAAACGCAGAATATTCAGTTAGGTCTAATATATTAATATTAATATATTATACTTCCTCCTTGTTGATTGTTTAAAATACCCTGCCTTATTGCAAAAGCTGCTTGGTAGGATCCGGAGTGGGAGGTCCGTCTTCAGCTCCGGAAACTGTATTATCACAATGGTTGGCGGCTGATGAGGGTAGTTAATCACACATGATTAACATGCTGTACGAAAAAATTATATACAGCAGCGTCCAATACTTAGGGACAAAGTTTTAAAACCTAATTAGAAATAACAACTGTGAAAAGTTAATTGGAAATAACAACTGTGAAAAGCTAAAATTTGTAATAACATATTAAAATTTGCATAATTTGCAAAAGATAGAAACAATTAGGACAATTATTTAATTACTTTCAAAATAGAAACGTCCAAAACCAAGCGACAAAAATGAGAAAAACAATGTAAACACCACCAAAGAACAATAAAAATACATGTACTATCAATATTTAGTAAACGAGCCATTGCTCATAATGGCATCTGCACATTATAGACTATGAGAACGAATCAGTTCTTGACAATCCTCGATACTTATTTTAGACCATTCTTCTTGAAGCCTTACCCACATATCCTCCGTGCCAGTGGGATTTCTTTCCAATACTTTCCCTCCTAAGGTCTTCCAAAGATTTTCGATTGGATTTAAGTCAGGCCTTTGCGGTTGCCAATCCATAATTCCGAAATCTTGCTTGCTAAGCTAACTCATTATCACCTTTGCCTTGTGACGTGAGTCATTATCTTGCGTAAAGATAGCACTATCGAAACCTTAATTCTGATGATTTTGAACCATGTTTTTATAGATCTGCGCGTTTACACGAGTTTCTAACCAGACAAGAGACGCTGTACCTTGGCTAGAAAACATTCCAAATACTTATAATGACATACGTTGCATTATTCGATCTTCTCTTGGCGAAGTTTAGTAGGGTCTGCCGATTTTAAAAGTACAAACTATTTGAATAGTATCATTGTAGGATTTAACAACCGTGCCTACAACACTCTTGGAACGTTTGGCTTTCTCTGAAATTTCTCGAATTGCGTGCTTTGCTTATGTAGCTTCACGATAGCTTGTCTCACAGAGTAACCAAGTTTTTGGCATTTCGCCATCGTGTCGACTGATGCAACGTTTACAAATGACTAAGTAAGACTTATTCTTTAGACGAAATAAAACAAAATTGAATATAGCATACTGTTTACATTGTTTTTCTCAATTTTGTCGCTTACTTTTGGACGCTACTGTATCTGTCTGTCTATTTGTCTCTCTCTCTCTCTCTCTCTCTCTATCTCTCTCTCTCTCTCTCTCTATATATATATATATATATATGTATATATATATGTGTGTGTGAGGGGGTGATTATTTTTTTCAAGTTTATATAGCTATACATTATTTGATATTGTTATATACTGTATGTAATCATTTAAATATCAAACGATGGCTGAGAATGCAATTTTAGAAACGTTGGTCTTATAATGTATGTTTATGTAAATTAGATGATTGACAGTAAAGGAAGATCCAAATCATTACACGATAAAAAGATCGGTCGACAAACAATACGTAAGTAATGGGCGATTATTGATCGCATCTATTGAGTTAGTCACAAAGCTAAAATGAGTTATCTCCCGTTTCCTGCAATATCTTCAATTACGAAGCATCGATTGAAATAAAAAGTGCCTCTTTTGTTCCTTTTCTTCTCATAGGAACAAGTGGGGCTGTTAGCTTTGAATTCCTGACATTAAAAATCGGTCAGATTAATAGTTTTATTATTATAAAAAGGAAATTGACGATGCTCCTGTTAACATCACTAATAAGACACAATTCCAACAATCTTGTACTCACGCGTATCTGTTTTATTCAAGTATAGTTACCTATCACATAGCTGTAATTTTCTTTAGAATTAAAATAAGGAGAACTGTTACATAAACTAAAGTTCTTGTAAGATCACAATAAACATATTATGTGACATATAGGATAAACTTGTGACAAAATGATATTGATATCTTTCTATTGGTTATTATGTCAGAATTTCAATTCCATAAATCGTCTAGAAAGCTGGTGCATTAAAACACGTTGCACATCTTCCATTGCCTTCACATGAATTGTTGTGCATGTGAGTTTAATGTCATCAAAATATGACAGAGAAAAACTGTTATAATCTCGGATGTGAAATCTGCAGGCATATTCGAACGAAAATCTCACAGTGGTAGAATGCTCTCATTCCGTCAGCCATGACAAGATATACTTAAATAAGTCCGGAGCTTACATCCGCACAAATTGTTATACAAATAACACTCGAGAGAGAAACACTAACCTAGAGAATAAAAATAATAAGAATACTTAATCCCTATCTAAAACTTTACCTACGTAACATGTTTGTTTTTATTCAAGGTGGAGTTAGTTATTTAGTAAATATTTGACAGATATAGAAATGTACAAATTATTAAAATATCAGAATAGGAGGGAAACAGGAGAAAAAGGTGCGCCAAATAATTGTTTCCTTTTTTTTTCATTGTCATGTACGAAGACTGATGAAATCCAGTTAATTTTGTACAGAAATGAAAATTACAATAATTCTAAAAAATAGTATCATTCGAAGACAGAGAAAAGAAAAAAGTGCATGCATAAAAATAGATTCTACACTATTTTTAAATAATTTTGTGAGAGCAGAAAATTGAAAGCAATAAGTTGCGTAATATAAATTACAAATATTTTAAATAGTTCCGAAATAAGCAGTTTGCAAAGAAAACATACATCTTCTGAAATGAATCAAGAAAATAATTAATCTCTTTTTCATAATAAATTGTCTTTTACATTAATAACACTTTCTTCCTCTTTTCTGCTCAATTATCAGCAATTACTCATTGTCTGATGTTCTGTCCACCTCATAATTATTTGATGTCAGGGTGTAAGGTCGCTTACATTACTTTGTAATTTTGAACTGTTGTTTTTTTCTTGGATGTTATTTCCACATCATTTCAGCCGACATAACTTCGACTTTCTTTCTTGCGTTTTATTCAAGTTTGCCAATAAATAGGCCCTGTCAGTGAGTTTGATTGCATTATTCGTTTATACCGCATTGAAAATTGAACGTTAAATTCCAGAACATAGATACGTTTAGACATAATTATTATCTAGCCTTAAAAATCAGTCGCGTCACGTATAAATTACAACTGGAAAAATAAAAAAAGTGAATTAAGTAAAAAGTTCCGTTTGAAATTCTGTACAAATTCGCAATTCCGACATGAAGATTTACAAGTTACACACAACGCATATAAAAATTGCCGATGGTTGCGAAATGTTTTATACTTACGTGAACAATTATCCGATAAATAAACCATCAATATAAGACAGAGTAACTATCATTTTGATTTTTGTGTGCGATAAATGCACAGATATTCACACAAACACACACAAACACACGCGCGCACGCACACACACACGCATATATATATATATATATATATATATATATATATATATAAATGCATGTTTATTTTACCATTTCGTATGGGTACACAGTTTTTCTTGTTACATTTTCTTAGCTGATATAGAGATTTTTTTATGTTTGGTGACTCTTGAATATGAAACATAAATTGTCTTTGAGAAAAAAAAACAGTCACTGTATAGCGGTAAGCTGCACAGTTGCAAAGATTATTCCGTGACCGTTGTTGCTGGTTATTGCAAATAACAATAAAATTGGAAAGTGCAAATTCCTAAAGTGTAATGTTGTATCCGGTGGAATGCATGGAATGCATGGAATGAAGATATATTCACCTGTGAAACGTCCTGTTGAGATTGTTATTTATATGATATCGTTTGTTATTTTTGTATTGCAAGACATGTGCCATTGCAAAGCTTGGATTAGTTTATATTTCACAACATGATAATTGGAACGCCCATTTTAAGTTGCAATACATTATCAATCCATGTAACTGAGAATGTGCTTACAACACAATTCAGCTACTCCAGTCAGAAAATAAAAGTATTTAAAGCAGTATAGCGAGGCTATGACAGAGGATAGGACTATCTCCACCCATGTTACATTCTACATACATCATTGTTTGTATAAATAAATTGTATATATATATATATATATATATATATATATATATATATATATATATATATATATATATCATTGCATTGTCACACGTAACAAGGCCAAGTATCACTTTGGTGTAGAAGGCTCCTACCTGGGGCATACTTTTCATAAGTAATATGTAAGAGATTGAGCTGCAAGATGTCTGTATTACATTGTACTTCTACATATCACTACACTTAGAGCAGCAAGAACCTGGAAGAGAATTCCAGCCGTAGGGGAGAAACTATTACAGTAAAACTCTTTCTGTAATATGGGGATCTCTACTGTGCAGTAAGTAGAATTTTTCTGCTTGTCCGGTTTGTTGGGGTATTTTTGTCGAGGGAACACAAGGGTTGATAGTTACTCGGAGCACCTAGCATTAAAATCGTTGTAAAACGGGCAGAGGGATGCAACATTTCGTCCATAAAACAGTGGTTGAAGCGTAAGTAACAGCTCGATACTTATAAGACTGACGACACTCTTTTGAACCCTTACATTTAAACTATTGTTGTATAAAAATACTATTTGGTGTTTATTATGTATTTAGTGAGTCATATTTTTGTATAATAGAATCTTGCAAAACTAATGCTTATCTCCGTTCAGAAGAAAAAGAAAAACAAATATATATATATATATATATATATATATATATATAATTTGCAGATTAAGACGTTTTAACACTAACTCGAAGTGGTTTTGAATAATAAGTTCTATAGGACTCAAGAAATGTGTTTTATTTTATTTAAAATTCGACTTTATGAAGAAGCAAACCCATAGAAAAATATATTTCATGTATTTACTTGACACGGAAATGTGTCATTATTAAAGAATCACGCAAATGTATCAAGTAAGTTTTTAAATGAAAATATAAATTTAACATTTTATAATTTTATCTTACTTAATCTGCTTCACATATTCTGAATCGGACTTATTTATACATGAACTTCTAACTGATAACACCAATAAGTTATTGAACTTGTGTATATTCGCAAAATTAGAATGTTTCATAATTAGATACCAAATAATGTGTATAGTTTTACTAAAAATTATACCTATTAAAATTCTAGAATTATTTTTGTTTACACTTCGTATATTCTCATATATTGTTGTCTGCACAAATAATTTACAAGAACACGGGAAGTAAAGGTATAACAATAATATATTAGGCAGAAAAGTTATATACATATTTACATGTCTTCAGATATACTTCAGTTGGAGATATTTCGGCAAGTGGCGTCTTGCATGTCTTACTGGAGGCAACATATGCGTCTTGCCTATTTGACGGTCGGTGCAGAACTCTCTCGGTATCGGTTATTGATACCTTTATATATCTCACTCACCTACCTATGTTAATTAGTGAGCGTCTCCATAATACCCCCTTCCCAAGATTTGAAGTCGTGTAGATTTCAATATCTTTTTCAGTTGGGGTTCATTATATTTGGTTCTGTAAACTTTCTTTTCCTTCACGATCTTCACGGTTCGGGCATTGTTTGTGTTGGTTCGTTATCAAACGCTTCGTGTAGTATATCAATTAAACTTTCCTTTTCATCGTGTTTGTCGTCTTTTATATGACGTTTCTCAATTGATTTTGATGTCTTTTGTGTATCCCTTTTGGGCCTTTTATCATGTAGACCAAGTCGCCGATACGTTTATCTACCGTACCAAACTCCCAATATGAAATATTATTTTTCGTACATCTAAAATATACACGATCACCAAGTTTAAACCTTTTACGTGATGTGTGCGTAGTTTGATGGACGATTGCTTGCTTTGGTATTATTTATAAAATTGTGGTTTTATTTTTCTAGCAAACATTAATTCTGCTGGCGATAATTTCGACGGTGTATTTGGTTCTTAGTTATCCTGTATATTTGCAGGAATTGTTGTAATGCTTTATCCGTCGGTGCCCCTATTGATTTTCTAAGTGCACGCTTTATCGGGTGTACGAAGCTTTCCGCTAATCCATTTGAACTAGGGTGGAACGGCGGGGTAGTTATATGTTTTACCTGAAAAGTGTCACAAAAGTCCTTGAAATCACTTGATGTAAATAGTGTTCCGTTATCTGTGACTATAGTGTTTGGCACACCAAAACGTGCAAATATTTCATGCAGAAAACTTATTGTGCAATTTGTCGTCGGGTTCTTGAAACGCTTTACTTCAAACCATCTGGAAAAACTATATACTACGATTAGGCATTATTGTCCTTCGGTCGGTCCAGCAAAACTATATGAATGTGTGACCATGGATGGTCAGTTTTTTCCCAAGGTTTATGACTTTGAGGTTAACGCACAACCTTAACACTTGTTTAATATTAGTGCAATATTTTCGCATAAGTGCATTCATCCTATTTATACCCGGGTGCCGTGTATGAAAATCACGTAAGATCTTTTTCTGCAAGGTTTTCGGGATAACAACTCTTTCACTATATAATAAAACGTCATTGCATACGGAAAATATGCTTTGCGTTTTTTCATCATTTTCCCTTATTTTTTCCTTTATGTCTGTGATGACATCGTCATTTTCAGCCTCCCTTTTTATATCGGTTAACGTGACTGGTAATTCTTTTATTATATACGCCACTATGTTTTTTCCTCATAATTGGAACGTATAGCTGCAATTACTGACTCTCCAAGTGTTTGCTCCATTTTCGGTATAAGCCTTGACAGCCCATCCGCATGACCTATTTTTTCCGAACGCAGATGTTTTATTTGAAAATCATAATTTAGCAAGATCGTACCCCAATGGAGTAGGAGTTTTACCGTATATATTGGCGAGCTCTTTTGTGAGCTGAAGATTGTCACTAGGGGCTTGTGATCTGTTTCCGGTATAAAGTGTCTCCCGTACAGGTAACGGTGGAATTTCGTCACTGCGAAAATAATGCTTAACCCCTCTTTTTCTATTTGAGATTAAGCCTTTTCTGCTGGACGTAGTTTCCTTGAGGCGTGAGCTATAGGTTTCTTCGATTCATCTGGCAGGATATGCTGTATACATGCTCCTATGCCATACGAGCTCGCGTCGCTCGCAACACATTTCTAATTTTGGGTCATAATAGGTTAAAATAGATCGAACTTCAGCGTCTTTTTAACTTTCTCAAATAAGTCTTGGCATTCTGTTGCCCATATTCATGATGGTTCTTACTTTAATAACTCGTTAAGCGGAGCTCTTAGGTCGTGCATTCCTTTCATAAATACTTAGTAGTAGTTTGCGAGACCTAAGTAACTCTATAAAGTCGTCACGTTATGTGCTGCCGGCATGCTTTTAATTGCTGTCGATCTTTTCGGGTCTGGCAAATATCTCCTCAGGGCTTGGTAAAGTGTAGTCGTGGTCTTTTTTAATTCACCATTTAGGCCCGTAGAAAAGTCTGCATAGACTCGAATTTGTTCCGACTGTTGTTTTTACATACGTCTGGGCGTCGACCGTCTTTATTTATTATTTTCCCTAAATATTTGATTGCGTCTGAACGAATTTCGCATTTGCTTTCTTTCATCTTGAATCCGTATTCGTGTATTCTTGTGACTACTTCTTTTAGATGCTCTTGGTGTTCACTTATGGACGCGCTCCTGATGATTATGTCATCCAGGTATGCACAAGCACAATCTATTCCTTTCAGCATTGTATACATTGCTTATTGGAAAATCGCCGGCGCTATTTTGATCCCGAAGGGTAGACGGTTGTATTTGATCAAGCTTTTGTGCGTGTTAATGCATATCTTTGAGCATTCTTATTCCATCGGAATTTGTAAATAGACATCGGACAAATCTATTTTTGAAAAAATATTGCCACCGTTTAGTCTGGAAAATAATTTCTCAGGACTTGGTAAAGCGTAGTGGTGGTCTTTTAATTCATCGGTTAGGCCCCTAGAAAAGTCTGCACAGACTCGAATTTGTTCCGACTTTTTTACGTACACCGCAGGGGATGCGAGACACTAGTTTGGATTTTACATACGATGCCTGCTTTTTCGAGTCTATCAAGCTCGCTATTTATTTTGTCTAAACCGGCAAACGGTACATTCCGTTTTTTCTTAAACACCGGTGTTGCATCCTTTGTTAAGCTCGAACAAAGCCTTAAATTTATGGCTTCTTCCCAGTCCAGTAGTAAATATTTCTGGGAATTTCTTTGTTAGATCGTTTTTAATGATTTCTGATGTTGGGGTGAAACTGGCTATTATTCTACAAAAAGCGTCATTTGGTTTATCCCACAGATTGCATTTCTCAATCCAGTCAATTCCCACTAAGTTTCGGTTTCTTTAATTACAAAGATTTTCAATTACTTCGTCCTGCCATTTAAATTAATGGGCAGCATGACTGTTAGAGAATGGATAGAGAGAGAGAATGTTAAGGAATAGAGAGAGGGAGAGAGAGAGAGGAAGATGTGAGTTATAGTGTAAACGCGTTGGCCGGAAGTAAAAGATATGCTGATTTGATTGCGTGTGAGTCATGTGATCAGGTTAGCTGAATCGTTGAGATTTGATTTGGACACAGAAGACAACGAACGGCTTCCCGTTGTCTCCTCCTATTGACGGGGGGGGGGCGAACGCTGACGTGTGTAGAAGAAGAACCCACACAGGCCGATTTCACTTCAACCTTCTGCAGGTCATCTGGAGAAAGTGAAATACAAACTATAGAACAAATTCCTTGTCTTGGAGTGATTGAATCTTCATCCAAAAACAGGTATCAAGTCTCCCTCCAGGATGAGAAATTTCCAGATGGTCCAACATCGAAGAAGCAGAGGTAGGTTCTGAAAATACATGTCACTCACACACGATTCCCTTTATGATAATCAAACACACAACCTTCTTTATATAAGAGACAATATAACATGACCTCTCATTCGAATTTAATTTCGTCTACTATCACTGTTCGTGCACCTTTATTTGACTTTTGAAGAGTCGGTTTACCCAGCTTTTTCCAAGTGTTGACGTTTATTAACAACATCCGATCCAGAGTCAAGCTTAAATTACACCTGTTTTTCGAAAATATTTATTTTCGAAAATATTTACTGATACATATTTTCGTGAATTATTTTTCCCTTTGTCGTTTCTTCTCATTTGGTGTACTCTATTTTTTGTTCTGAAGCACTCTTATGTCCAACTTTATCGCAATTGTAACACCTGATATTTTTGTAAGGACAATTCTTTTCCAAATGTTTTTCATCACATCTTCTGCAATTATTACCTGATAATGTATTTTTTATAATTCCTTTGATTATTATCATAATAATAATAATAATAATAATAATAATAATAATAATAATAATAATAATAATAATAATAATAATTATTATTATTATTATTATTATTATTATTATTATTATAATTTCGTTTTCTGTAGTTATTATAATTTGAGTATTTATAAGTTGAGTATTTTGTTGAATTTTGACTAGTCTCAAAATTTCTTTATTCTGAGTGATTGTTATTCAGGATCTTTCAAAGTTCGTCTATTGCCATACGGAAAAGTAAGGAAGATATGCTGTCGCCTTGAAATATTGCCCTCTTGAATTTTACTTCAGGGATGATGGTCTTTTCTCCATTGTGACTCATTGACATTGTGGTTTTCCACATCAGAAGGTGAGCCGCTAGTGTTTGTCTTATCACTGGGCGGATCTTGTATAACTCAAGGCATGTAAGTAACCATGAGTTTTGCACGCTGTCAATTTTATTTTACACGGAGGTCATCATTTATCAAGGCCCGGAAGCAACTCAGGGCTAAGGGTTATTGCAAGTACAGTATGTTAGTGTGGAGATTTGATGAAGTGTTTACTTAAGGGGGCGGTTCATTAGAAATTTGTTTACGTTGGACTTGAAGACATCCAAGGTGTAGTCCGGTGGGAAGCAGGCAGACGGAACAGAGTTCCACAGGCGCGCAGTTCTAAGAAATAAGCTTTGTTCATGGAATCCACGTTTTGATTTAGGCACAGATAAAGAGTGGGAGTAATTTTTCACAGTGGATTCAGCTAGACGGGTATTTTTCGTGAAAGATTAGCGAGGGGGGCCAGATATTGGAGTTCAGATGAGCACCTGCCATGGAAATAACGATAAAACAAGGATAGGCTCGCAACGTCTCTTCTGTGGGAGAGAGGTTGCAGGGTAGAGAAAAGGGCATCCTCCACTAAGCCACGAAGTCTATTTTGTACTCTGTCAAGGCAGGATAGGCTGTTTTTAGCAGCTCCTGCCCAGATATGGCAGCAGCATTCCATTCTTGGACGTACTTGGCTTTTATATCGATAGAGAATTGCATCAGTAGTGAGATACCTTCTGGAGCGGTAGAAGAATCGCACCATCTTTCCAGCGACCTTGGCAGCAGACTTGATGTACGTGTTCCATTTCAGATCAGGGGTAAAGGACAAACTCAGAAGCTTGTCAAAACACGGGTCGTCTCCTAGACGAGAGCCATCCATTTCAATTGATGTCAGATGGGGATCAGAGCGTTGATGATGTAAATGCCTTCGGGTAATCGATCTATTAAATGGTCTGTTTCCTTTTAAGATAGTTTTGTTGATCAATAGCTCGTCTTTATTTTCCGCACCCTGTCTGCTCTTTTCCAAGGTATATCCCAGAAGATAGGTGGTCATATATAACGTCGGCTACCAGACAAGTGAAAAGCTTGTAGGTAGCTTTTACACAGCATATTTAATTGGGCGATGTGTGTCTTTGGTATTAGGTATGAGACTGGTGCCCCCTTCTGTCAGCTAGGGTGGAGTTGCTTCTTCACCTTTTAGCATCCTGCTGAAGCAATATATGTAGTGGCGATGGAGTTCAGTAAATTGTTTCAGCCAAATGTTTTGGAAATTTTCGATGTTTTTGGATAATTGTGCCAGTTTTCGTGTTACTCTACCAGGAGTTGAAAATGGTTCTGGCATCTCAGGCTTGGTTTCGCTGAGTCTAATAATATCTTCGATCCAC
>NC_136505.1:3456734-3699234 GCF_053919585.1 Euprymna scolopes
TCAGGAAAAGTTGCATTTAGTATTGTTTATTAACTTTTTCTATTTGGTTTGTAATATATTTATCAACAAATGTTGTTATTTCTCCAAGGACGTCTCTATTGTACCGAAAATTGTTAGGTGAAATACATATTTTCAAGAATACTTACTTTTTTTGTAAACAAGAGTTGTTTTTATAAGGTTAGATGAATGATATTTATGAAAACTGTAAATTATTAGTTAAAATTACATAACAGTTTTTCAAGAAAATTTTTTAATAATTTTTTTTGTCAACAAATGTAAAAAAAACAAAGAGATAAGTACTCCCATAAGCATAACATTAACTAAATATTACATTTTTGATTAAAAAAAAACTGCAAAATAAATATATATTAAGCGTTTGCACATTTTCACATCGCTCGGCGTAATCAGGTGATTGCTGGTTGAGCCCGAGTGATAATTGACGAAAACTCTCGAAGATCAGGTCCTATTACTGTAAAAGAACTATTTTTTTTAATTTCGTCTTTTATTCTCGTTTTAAGAGGATTATTTTCTATTGCAATCTAACAAATTAAACCAAAATGCAAAACATTCAATTTTCAAAGATTTAATACGAAGTTCGAGTCAATCCATCCCCAGTTTGAAAATGCACAAAGAAAACATGAAACCGAAATATTGCTCGTTCATTCTCGACTTTTATCCATATAGTTAAAAATTGACTTCATATCCCATTGGGGCATGCAATTTTTCTCCTCCCTGGAACCTCTTTCCCACATAAATTATGATGCGAGCCTATCTCTACTTTATCGTAATTTTCATGGCAACTGCTCGTCTGAGATCTAACATATGGTCCCCCCCTCGCCAAACTTTCAAGTAACCACACGATGAACACATTATAAATAATTTCCCTTACATTTATATGTACCAAAATCTAAATGTAGAGTCCATGAATAAGCTTCCTTATTAGAACAGCGTGCCTAGAGAACTCTCTATTGATTGCCAGTTTTCCAGCTAACTAGAAGTTGTCCGTCATCAAGTCCAACGTAAACAAACTCTTAATTAACCGTGCACTTCAAGTAATTCAATTTACCAAATTTCCATTGCGATTGATTACTGCGAGTATATTCCATTAAATTTTGTGCACCCATTAATCCTTAAAATAGAGTGGTCTCCAGGTCTTTAGAATTTGTGACTACTTTATGACATTATATATATATATATATATATATAGAGAGAGAGAGAGAGAGAGAGAGAGAGAGAAAAAGAGAGAGAGAGCGACAGAGAGAGATTCTGACTTTTATCATATTATTTTTCACGTCAGGCTATATGTACATATGTTTCATGATAAGGGCTGACCCCTTTTCATGTAAGTAAAAACATACGGAATTAGTTAAATGTGAATATGAAATAGGATAGTCAAGGATTCGAACCTGCGAAGCTAGATTTGGAATTGAAAATTCCAATCATAAGTTAAAATGAATACAGAATGTTATTATAAATTGAATGACCAGTAAATTGTTGATTCTGTTAAAATATTTAATAAATACAATTTGGATGGAAAAACTATTCACAATTCTTAGAAAGAATGTATAATAAAATATAGGTTACAGAATTAGACAAGTAGGTTGATTCCTTTTGAAAACAACAAAGATAATTGGGAATTTCCTGGTCGTCAGAAATGGTTTCAAAACGTGCAAACCGCGCATGTTGGAAACACATGAGTTGTAGTCACGTTGACCAGACATAGTGTGATTTCTCAATATAGCAAAGAGTTCGAAGTTAGTGAGAGGGAGTCAGATCAGTCAGATCAGAGAAGCAGAGAGGTTCGGGCCGATTCTCGGTTAGAGTCAAGGAACCTTCTGGGAGCGACAGGATTTAGAAATAACCATGTAACAACTTTGCATCCCTAAATTACAGAATCATTTCCGAAGAAGAATAAATTATCATCATGTTTTTTATAACTGCCGTCTTTCTGTGTTCATCATTACAACGAGAAAGGTAACGTGTTTATATTATATGTACAACTGTCAAACGTAAATGTCAAACACACTCTCGGTCTATCTATCAAGATATTAAAAAATCTCTTCTAGTTGAATTACATGTGGACTGTCTATTATATATACAGAACTGGTGCTCCTCTATTTATATGTACCTGTCTCTATATCTCAACAATATGAACACTCACAATGAATATATATAACATCTAACATCTCACATGATCACCCAACATGAACCTTTAAGACACTACTAAGACGAACATAACAACTAATATATAAGTCGTCATCTAAATGAGAACAACGAAACATACTCACATACTTCAAAAATAACAGCAGAATGCAGCACATAATGACACCCAAATACAGACACACACACACACACATATATATATATGTGTGTGTGTGTGTATGTATATATATAAATTCATATTCCTATCTTATTTGTTTGTTTGTTCACAATTCGATTAATATATATACAAAACGTGGCTTACTTTTATCTTTTATTTATTTCTATATATATTATGATACTTGGAAAAATATACAATCAAGAGATCACCTTATGTTCATATTCCATTGAGAAAAACCAGGTTAATTAAATAGCGGTAGCTTAGTTAATGTTTTCAGCGAGGGAATTATTTTAAGTATTCTATTTAAATTTGTTTTTGATGAATTTTAAACAACACTTATATTGATAATATATTTAATGTAATTTAATTTATTTTTGAATTAATATTTCCAACAGCTTTCTATCTCTTTTTAAATATTTCTCATGTATATTTATGGAAATAAATTGCATCCCTTCGCTGATATATACTATTCAATACATTCACCAACAATAGGGAACGGGATCGTCTATAACACAAGCAGACCATCCTGCCCCCCAACAATTTTACCACATAATTAACCGTCGTTTAATAATTAAAATAAATCATACTCCCTCCCCTCTAAATTCCATAAATTCACTTTTTTTTCTTTTTTCGCGTTAATTTCATCGATTACACACATAAAGGCAACTTTATACGACGTGATCCAACGGTGTTTATCCAAAAGAAAATTGAGATCCCTTATTTTAAGCCTAATACATTTAAACAGCCTTTATAAATATTATTTATTTAATATTTTTTTTATTACATTTTCACCCCAAACAAGGAAAATTCCCACTTTGGTGTAGGGGGCTACTATCAGGGGCAACAACTACTGGGGTACTATGTTGGGATTTGGGCAGCAGGATGTCGGTTCACGTTACACTTGAACTTCTGCACGTCAGTACTCTTGGGGAAGCAGGGACCTGGAATGGAATTCCAGAGTTTAGCGGTTCTGGGGAAGAAAATATTGAAGTATAAAGATCTTTTACATCTAGGGATCTCTACAGTGTGGGGGTGGGATTTATCAGCCTGTCGGGTTTGTCGAGGGTGCTCACGTCGTGGGGGCACAAGTGATTGCAGTTCGTCAGAGCATTCCCCACTAAAATACTTGTAGAAAAGGCAGAGGGATGCAACATTTCGTCGATGGGACAGAGGCTGAAGCTTAGATGCCAGTTCAGGGCCTATCTGGTTTGCGACTCTCTTTTGAACCTTGTCAAGGAGCGAGAGACTAGTAGCAGATGCACCAGCCCAGATGTGACAGCAATACTCCATACATGGGCGAATGGTGGCCTTATAGAAGTACAGGATACTTTCGGGTGTTAGTAGTTTTCTAGCACAGTAGAAAGAGGCCACCTTTCTTGCAGCGGCCCTGGCAATGCCGTCAATGTAATTGTTCCAACTCATGTTTCCTATGAACGTTAGGCAAAGGAGTTTGAAAGATGTACTCTCAGATAAAGAGTCGTTGGTCGTTGCTATTGGTGGTATAGAGGGTTTCTTGTAATTATTGAATGAAACTAGTTTAGTCTTGGCCGCATTGAACGCGACCAACCACTTTTGTCCCCATTCCACCACAGATTGGAGGCCTTCCTCTAGTGTTTCTTCTATTTCTTTAGAAATGGGTTCATTCGTCTTCCTCTCGTGCCTACCATAGAGTGTAGTGTCATCAGCATATATACCCATCTCAGAGGCAATTTTGTCGGGGAGGTCATTTATGAATATCAGGAACAATAGAGGTCCAAGGAGAGAACCCTGGGACATCCCCACATTTATATCATATTGTTTAGATGTACGACCGTCGAGGACAATCTGGAGTTTTCTCTTATCTAAGAAGGATTTAATTATGTTAAGTATTCTACCAGTGATAACGTATGATTTAATTTTCCTGAGGAGACCCAGATGCCATACCCTGTCAAAAGCCTTAGATATATCTAGAGCTACCGCTCTGCCCTCCCCCGCTTTTTCCAGTGAATGGTATATACGTTCAGAGATTACAGTGAGGATGTCTGCTGTGAAACGGGCTTGTCTAAATCCATATTGTTTATCAGTCAGAAGTTTAGCATCTGTAATGATGAATAGAGCGTGATTGATTAAGGTCTCAAATATTTTAGCAAAAAGTGGGAGGAGGCTAATGGGGTGATAATTTTATGGGTCAGTCCTTTCGCCAGAATTCTTGAATACTGGTACAACAGAAGCAGTTTTCCAACAGCCAGGAAGGCAAGTTTCATTAAGGCATTTGTTGTAGAGTTTGGAGAGAACTAGAGCTACTTCGGCTGAGCACTTTTTTAGTAGCACAGCTGGGATAAGATCAGGTCCACATGCTTTTTAAGTGTCAAGATTTTTATGATAGCATGCACCTGAGCAGGGGTGATTTTCATATCGTCTAGCATAGCGTCTGTCCGCATAGGAAAGTCAGGTAGGGGGTGGTTTGAAGGGTCCACTGTGGAGTTGGAGGCAAACCGACTGGCAAGCATGTTAACCTTGTCGTGATTGTTGGTTAGTGGGGGAATTTTTGATTGCCCATTATTTACAACACTGTTGTAGATTTTCCAGAAGTCTCGAGCTCCTAGTTTTTGTGCTTCGATGCGCTTTTTAGTGGTTTGCGTAAATTCTCTCTTAGCTGTCGCTATTTCTTTCTTAACGTAATTTCTAGCTTCTATATTCTTCAGTCTGTTTTAACTGGACTTATGTCGGTTAAACCTACGGTATGCATGCTGCTTTTGAGCAATGGCAGTTGCGCAAGTCGACGTAAACCATTGGGGAGAGTGGGGCTTACTTTAAAATTTCCGCATGCGCTTCGATTGCAGTTTTGAACCAGTCAGTGGTCTCGTTTGCACACTGTTCAGCAGGGAGAGAAAAAGTATTTCTCCATGGGGCATCTCTGATTAGTTCCCTGATGGCTTCCCAGTCAGCCTTTTTAGAATATCTCGTTGTTTTGAGCACTGTCTCTTCAGTTTGGGCTCTAGAGTTTAGGGCGATTTCAACCATTATCACTGCATGATCAGCGTTTCCGAGTGGGTTGTGGGCCTTCGTTATGCAGTCATCGGGAACTGTGGTCAAAAACAGATCTAGAAGTGATGCGTGTTGTTCTTCCTGGTCAGGGAAACGGGTTGGAAACGTAACAATTTGTGATAGGGAGTGAGATATAGTAAAGCTATGAGTTGTGCTGCCCGCTGCATCTGTGTAAGTAGAGAATCCAAGCCAGTTTTTGTGATGGGCATTAAAGTCACCAAATACATGTACTTGTGCGCTAGTGTCCAGGGGCAGTGCCGTGTCTATTCTGTCAGAGACTTTGTTTATTATGGTGCAGTCCTGAGTCGAGGGAGAGCGGTAGAGAAAATAATAGTAGCTAATATTGTGTTGCATTTTAAGTCTAAAGCACATAAAGGATTAATCATCTGTTTCTAGGTTTGTTTATCTAGTCAGTGGGAGGGTATTACGAATGTAAACTCCAAGCCCGTGCATGTGTCTGTCAGAGTCCTTACGGCAGAGTGGGAGATAACCAGGCATGTTAAAGTGGTTAGAGGGGATGGAGGAGTGCAGGTTAGTCTCACTTAGTGCTAAGATATCCGGAGTATTTGTTAAGAGAAATGCTTCAACATCAGCTTAATTTGTTCTCAGCCCACGCCTAAGCCTGGTTTAAGCTTATTTTTAGATTGTACTGTCGTCATATTTTTTTAAAAAGTTTCGGTTTAGGTAATGGGGAGCTAAACAAGAGGTTATGCAGAGCATCAGACATGCATCACAAGTAGACCATCAGCTTATCTTTCTCCAATTAAGATTGTGGCCTCATGAAAGTCCACCAGGGATGAGTGCAGGGTCCCTTTCCATACGCGTCATTGCACTACAAACAACCCGATATTATTCAACTGTTGATGAAGCAGCCGCGCTAAGCGCGTACCAAAGAGTTAGGGCACCTGTCCTACATGTCGGGAACAGCAGCCAGGAACTGTCAATCCGGTACCCTCAACCCATTAGAAAAAGGTCAACCCAATCTAATTGCTCAGGCATATATCATACTCAAGCATTCCCAAATGCCCAGTTTTAGGGGTAGGGTGTGATGGGAATGGGGAAAAACGGCGTTCGTTGCCCTAGCCAAGAAACAAGATCTACCGCTGGGTGTTTCTGTCGAATCACTGAGATAGTGTCTCTGCGCTTGACTAATAGCCAAAGAAGGAGTATGGAAGCCAGGCTATAGACATAACCTATCTACTCCTTAAGCAGTTTAGGTTTGCAAACCGGTGAATTTGTTTGAGTCACCAGCTCTAGGAAGGTTGTCATCCAAGACTGAAGAGGCCTCTCTCCCCTTTGGTTTAGTTTCAGAGTTTTCTTTCTCTTAGACGAATGATCTGGGAAGACCTACTGTGTCCGTCAGCACTGAGAGGGGTTTCTACGCGCCTAGGTTCTAATCCAGGTATTTCTGCGACCCCGCGTGGTTAGTTAGTGTTACTGAGTTAGTTTGTGGAGGTTATATTTCTGCTGATTAGTTATACTCCTCAAAGTGAGTTAGGGACATTGCTATTTAATTGTTAATGGATAGAGTGTGTGAGTGGAGTTCATGCAGTGTAAGCATCCATGATTGTAAGAAGGCTTTTTTTTCTTTTTTTTTACACAGTGATCACCACTTATCAAGGCCCGGAAGCCACTCAGGGATAAGGGTTATTGCAAGTACATTACGTTAGTGTGGAGATTTGATGAAATGTTTACTTATGGGGGTGGTTCATTAGGAATGTGTTAACATTGGACTTGAAAACATCCAAGTTGTAGTCCGGAGGGAAGCAGGCAGACGGAACAGAGTTCCACAGGCGTGCAGTCCTAAGAAAGAAGCTTTGTTCATGGAATCCGCGTTTTGATTTAGGCACAGATATAGAGTAGGGGAAATTGTTAGGGAGGAGATAATGTGGTTTGAGTCTTACCGTTTTTATTTATATTATTTATGTTAGCTTAGGTCTAGGATAATGTTACAGTATGAGTAGGTATTAAGAATTGAGCTACGAGTTGTGCCCAAACTATTTTACATGATAGGAGGGTTAAAATGTAAGTGCAATATAGTATGGATAAAACAGCAATTTTTGAGTCATGCGTAATTAGGTGAATAGATATATGGGCAGGGTTTCCGTAGGTGCGAATAAAGTTGAAGTTGTAGGCATTTTCAAGTAAGAGTCATGGGACATTTTGCATAACAAGGAGTGTCGGTTCACTTTCGTATTAATCGTTGCAAAACTCTCGAGGAGACAGTTATGTAATGCAGACCGCTTTGCTTCTGAGTACTTTGGCTGTTAAATACCTGCCTCTGAGTGCTTAGGCTGTTAAATCCCTTACTGGATAGGAATGAGCTCTAATGTATGCCTTAGAGGTAGAAATTTATAGATGTTTAGTGATGGCTATTAAAACAGTTTGCATGTGAGGGTTAGGGCTGGAAGTTAGAGATTCCACTACAAATGCGGTGCAATGTGGGAGTTTAGTGGCGGCTAGGTGGGAAGGAGTAGATTGTTAGCGTTCAAGAGAAAAGGGGGTATTTATTTACAGATAGATCTCCATTAGAATTTTTGAGTTACAGGTAAGGTTTAGTTTGAATTTTTTTTTTTGCATGCAGGTAAGACAAACGCAATCGTCTTGCAGGTAAAATGTATATTAAGATTTCGTAGCTAGCTATTAGGGTCCCCCCCAGTTATAAGAGGAACAACTAGTTCATTGGGATTCGGAATTTGTGTCATTAAGGTCAGGCACAGAGTGTTGCATCCACTCAGAAAGTTAACCCTAGTATCACAGCTAAGATTATGTATATTGCAGTTACAAATATAGTGATAGTAAAATTATAAGCCAAGTTCAGTGGTTTGGTATGGATATCACGGAGGACACTTTAATACAAGCAAGCGTACGGTGATTGCAGATATTAAGTATACTACTTAAATAAAGTTCTTCTGTCTTCTATAGTAGAAAAAAAGATAAATCCTTGCTCCTGTTCGGTATTCTTGCCTAGACTATTCGTTTTTTGAGTCGAGTTCGAACTACAGACGGCTCGCATGAAAGCAAAGACAATTTATACGCATATGTAATTAAAATGCATTAAATAAATAAGTTTAAAGAGAAGGTATAAACAGTTGGTAAAAGCTATAAAAAGTTAAAAAAAAAAAAAAAAAGAAATGAAAAAAAAAGAATAAAAATAGAAAACGGCTCGCATGGAAGCAAGGAGTTAAAGACAATATATTCGCATATAGTTAAAATACATTAAATAAATAAAGTTTAAAAAAGCAGTTGCCATTTTGGTAAAATTAGGATTGATTAATTTCACTTAGCTTAATTTCTTTGGTCATCTACATTTGACGCGTCTGCCAGCGAGCGTAGCCATGTTCTAGGTGAGAGGGTAGGTGGGGATTCACTTCCTTTCCCGGAGTTTGTATCTATTTATAGAGAGCGCATATGCGTATGATAATTTTATTTTTTTTAGCTTTATAGTTCTGTCTTGTATAGTAGAAAAAAAAAGATAAATCCTCGCTCCTGTTTGTATTCTTGCCTAGGCTAATCGAGTTCTAACTACAGACGGCTCGCAGAGAAGCAAAGAGTTTGCAGAAGTACAAATAAGTGCAGACAATTAGAAATGTTGAAAAGAAAAAAAAACTTGTTTGAGTGGGGGATCACATTTCTATATAAATATATTTCTATATAAATTTAGGGTAAAATGAGCACCCATTTTTGGCCACCAAACATGTCACCTCTAGCATTTTTTTCAAGTTTGGCGATTGAGGAGAAGGCAAAAAAAAACTGAGGGGGATAAATTAGAAACATAAAATAACGATAACTTTAATTATTTTTATTAGACCATTCTCTACTTTCATCTAACAATTTAATAAAAAAACAACAAAGCCCAAAATATGACAAATTCAATTTTTTGCGGGGGGGTACATTAGAAACATAAAACGACAAATAAAAAGCCCCATCCCTAAAATAGGCACATCTAAAATATCCTTTATTTACAAAATTAAGCCAGTAAAAAAATGCCCTTACAAAAAATCAAGGTAAATGTGTAGTTTAGCGGCGTAAATCATTAGACAGACAAAAAAATTAAAATTCAATTTTTATAAACATTTTATCATTTATATTTATTATTCGATGCCACTTTATTGCGTTTTAAATTTGTCCTTTCTAAGGTTTGGCAGATTGGCATTTTTAAGCTCTTTCATGAACTAAGTTTTTGGCTGCCATATTCTTTTGCAATGAAAATGTAAAAAGGCCAAATTTAGCCTTAAAAAGCCAATTTGCCAAACCTTGAAAATACCAAATTTTAAACGTGTAAGGCGTGCACATGTAGTCTAATAAGGAATAACAAAAAAAAAAAAAAAACATAAAAATGATTTTTTTGGGGGGTTATTTTAGCCTTTGGGTCTAATAATAGGTTGTATATATAAAATAAATAGTTCTTATATGTTTTCTCTGGCAAATAATTTACGCCGCTAAACTACACATTAACCAAAATAAAAAAAAATAAATGCATGCATTAATTTTTATAAACGTTATTTTTTTAGGTTCACAAAATGGTAAGTTTTCTTAGGACAGTGATCCCTTCTGCCGAAATATCTGGTGGAGGGTGTCTCAGATACTTCTTCTTGGGGGCGATTAAATTTACATGTTTTTATCCGTTCTTTTATTTTTGAAATTGTTGTGGGGGGTATCTCCGTTACCCATGGTGAAAATGATTAGTATAGCTGACGTGTTTCAAACGGAACTTCATGTCAACCCAAGCAACGTCGGGTGCCCATCCTAGTATATATATATATATATATATATATATATATATATATATATATATATATATATATATATATATATATATATATATATCGAATTTCAGATACAGTTAATCCCATAAATTATTTTGAAAATTCATTTCTTGTTTCCAACGTTATTAAATCGAATTCGCGTTAAATTATGAGAGTGTAGATAAAATAACTTTTAAAAAGCAAAAACGTTATATTTATTTATTCAGAACGATTTTGTTATTGCTGGCATCTTTTTTTGTTTATTTAATATTCATTTTTAGTAACACGAATCGTTCGCTGCTTATTTCAGTAGAGAGGCGACAAAATTTCGGAGATAAAACTGTTAACGATGTTTAATAAACAGAATCTTTAAGTGATTTGTCCAATTCCTTGTGTTATTAGATGTTTTCTCTTAAATTTGGCGTATTTTTAATAATTCTATGTTCTCAAATAAATTGGAATCGTATTTGTAGGATTTACAATGGAAAATTAGCGTGTGTGAAAACTCTTACTTTTTACATGTACAAAGGAGAGAGAACTGAAACGCAACGACGACAGAAAGCGGATAGCAGTTTAGTCCTTTTCTTTTGGCTTTGGTTCGAATTGATTCTTAGCATCACAACATATATAAACAACGGAAATACTTTCTTATTTACTTAGTACTGGGATTTTGTTATAATTCGAAAATTCGTTTATGTTGGTGTTATTTATAATGCGCTGAACAAATAACTTATCTCTTTACAATTATACTCCCACTGTGTATTTATTTTTACCGCCTTTAATATCCCATAATGTACCTCTGGTCATTTCAAGAAAACGTGACACTTTTTATCAGCATCAGTAGCTAATTTGTATAGATTGTATTGACACCAAACACATACGCACACGAATTAGAATTTGTTAAATAATAAGTATGTGCATATGACAAAAAAATACATACCTATAATAACAATAGTAATAATAATAATTTATGGCATTTTCGATAAGACAATGACCAACATAGTAATAACAATTATGATATTTGAGTAAGATCGCTATTATTTATAGTTTCTCCAAAACATGCTTCCCCCATTATAAATTTCAATATGAAATCATAATAGAAAAATATAGTTCCCTACAATCCTGAAATACGCCGTCCACACCTGACACGATGCGAACGATTCTGTCAACATCACCCCGCACGGTCTCGACCAATTCCATTAACACGACCCGACCCGATTCTGACCAACTCCGTCAACCGACCTTCAGTCCCTAACAATTCCACTAGCCATTGGATGATCTTCTTTTCACGGTAAATGCGCCCGGTTAAGACATTTGAGCGCTTCCGTGTATGTCCGTTACACTATTTAAAATATGTTCCTTGTTCTTAATATTTTTTCTTAGAGAATTTTAAAAATATTACCTTCGAAGAAAGTCATGTAACATTTACTTTATTTTTATTTAAAGCAAGAGAAGAAAAACATATGAAGAGTTAAAGTAAGAGATACGGATATATCAATAGAGAGGGAAAACAAATATTTTACTACTACTACTACTACTACTACTACTACTACTACTATAATAACTGACTCTAATTGTCACGATGTATGTTAGAAATAGGGAAAATTCATCAATATAAACATGCGTAGTAAAAAAAATAAAAAAATATCTTTGCGCCTGTGTAATTTTTTTCTGAATAATTAAGAAGACTCTCACATCACATTTGTAATTAATTCATCGACATATATGCCGATAACACTACGATCCATAGCAACACTTTAAAGGCTTACAATGAAGAAGATCTCTCATAGACTCTCTACTCAGGCCTTAAGCATGTGACGCAATGGGTACAAAGTAGCTGGTTAATTTTTACATATCCAAACCATAAACACTGTGGCCTTCCTTGCCCCCGAATTGATATGAATGGCTTTCGTCTAAAAGAGGTTCCGGTTTCGACAAACTTCTGCATCTGATCTTTACTTCTAATCTTAATTGGAAGACGTACATAGACATGACAGAAAAATAAACACACATAGAAACAATTTATTCTAAACACATATAATTTATAGAACTGATTAAAACATTGTCACGAAGTTTATAACAAATACTTGGTTGACATTCCCTGCTGTTTTTAATGCAAGGACCCTTCAAAGTATGGCATTGATATGTTGACGAATATCATCTTGAGAAATTTCATGCCATGTCTGACATCAGCATGTCAAAAATAATGGCTTAAAAGATGAATTTCTTTTCTTTTTGCAAAGGTTCTAGTCAAATAATGCCCCAGGGGTTTTTAGTTGAGTTCATATCCGAAGACTGACTTTGCCATGAAAAGTTATTTATCCGATTTACCAATGTTGTGTCGCGCTAATACAGTGACAAGAAGTTCCCGTCTTCACTAAATAGAGAATATACTTGGTTCATTTTACCACTAGAGAATATTGGTCGGAGTAATTCAAGTAATATTGAAACATATTTATCAGATTTGTTATTTCCTTAGCAATACACCAGGTCTGAGCGAGCATCATTCTGAATTGCACCCTATATCAGAAACGAGAAACCGACACCCATGTGTCAGCGTTGGCTGCAGTCTTTTTGTAAGTCTAACTCTTGCGGATGAAGCCTCCATACACATACCCTTTCTCTGCCGAACTGGAAATCGTTACTCATCAGAGAAATTTACATCGCCCCATTTGATCATAGGTCTCTCCGTGATCTCATGATGAGACTTGTTTCTCCTTCAGTAAACAGTCTTTCTTTATAAGAAACGTTTCAAGGAACAAGTCACTATTGTGTCCCATATAAGAGTACATTTGTCTTGTGTTAAACACCTACATTTAAATCACATTAGGATCGGGGCGAAGCACGTCAATAAGGAGAAGTGAAAATTATGTTAATATATAATGGCTGGCATTAGTTTAAAATGCAAATGTCCAGTGCCATGCTTCAATTGTACACTAAACAGAAACATTCATTACCATATCATATAAAATACTGGTGATTTTATATGCCTGGGATAACCGCACATTTAAGTTTAAAATGGATATGCCAAATATCATTGAACAATTTTGAGTTAAACACACATTTATTTCGTACGCGCCCCTGTCATATAAAAAAAATCTGTTGATTTTATATATCAAGTCTTCCGGCTTGTGTGGTAATAAACATTCTGAAATACACTTGTGATGTTAGTCTGTGAAAGATGTTAAGTTTGATCAAAATCCCTTCTTCTTCTTTCATCAGATTATTTCTATTATCGATTACTGATATTTATCGAAGACATTCCGATACAAAACTCTTATAAAAATACAGTCAGGTAAATAAGTACATTCGTGTAAAATTCTATAAAAAAACGACCTATAGGGAACGAACTAACAGAGATACATGCACACAGATACACATTCAAAGTTGGTTTTCTATATTAGTAGAGATAATAATATAATACAGCGTGTATAGCAACAATAACAATTTCTAAAATTAGTACACACACAAAGCATTGACAAATACTTTTGTATTACAAATGCCTGTATATATTAAAGATTAAGTTTCGGAATTTCTTATTTTATTCATGATTTTTAATGCAATTACAACCCTCGATTGTATAGCATAACCGAGATGTACAATTTTCACAAACGCTATCCATTAAATTATGCTGCGTGTCGCCAATGGCGAATGTTGGCCTTCAAGTGCTTTACTGTGACTGATTTATCAGCGTAGACATGATATTTTACAAAGCACTAAATAATATATTACAATTAGATCAAACTAGATGACCTGGGCCGCCAGTTGACAGGTTCGTTTTGTAAATTTTTTCATATATTTAATAGTAATTATTCGTTCATTAAATGCGAATAAAATGAATTTGCATGATTTGCAAACGGTGATCTTATGCCAGTCTCTTCATTATAAATTACTAAGCCCAGAGCACAATAAATCGATAGGTTTTAAATCTGCATTAACAATCCAATAACTTCCTTTCTATAAACTATAAACAGCTTTTGGTAGAACCCTATCTGTGGACAAACGTGTTTTATTTTTAAAGTGTTTAATCATGAGATTGAGTTCATTTAAATTAGACCAAGCTATAATCCATTGATCACGAATGTCTTTCAATTCAAGAATAATTCTTTTTTATTATTTCTTTATCTCATGAGAATGGCTGTCAACTCTTTTCAAAATAAATTGTCATCTCGGTAAATATAATCGCGATCACCAAATCATCATTAATACTCGCTGAGCAAAAAAGCTGTGACCTCGCAACACATTCTGTCTTTTAACAAGGACTGGAAAGATGAAACAATAAAATATTAAGTTTCTTGTCGTGCTAAACAAATGGATATGCTATTTAAATTTACAGATAAGGGAAAAAGAAAAAATATATCTATAATATAATTATAATCATTATATCTCAATCCAAAATAATACATAATGATTATAACCAGACACCAATTCTAACTAAGATTTGCCTCCTCTCTTGAGATTCACATTTACAAATATCCGTGGCCATACAATAACCTTAGATAATGTAGAATCATTTATCCAAGCAATCGTCTCGGATATCTTAACGCTTTGAAACCCACTTGTACTCCTTCATCCCCTGACTGATTATCTTCTACTTTGTCGTAAAAACTCTGTACAACACATGCACTAAGGAGTTTAAACTATACTTACATGACAAAACATTTATGTGTTTAAAGAAACTTTACAACATCCCGTCAGCAACTAATATTTTCTTTATCACCTTTCCTTGCCCCAGGACTGTACTCAAATCAATTAGGTCCCCGACAGCATAGATGTAGCAATATCACTTTACACTAGCAAACTAATTCAGGTATTTGGAAATTTAATGGCAACCACATAAATTTACTTCGTTTTTCTAACTGCACATACACTGCTGGTTGCATCTTCCTATAACTTTTCTATATCGCATTCCTTGACACAGACAGTAACGTTCGTGATCCGTCTCCCAGATCGTCAGGATTGTAAATCTCAATTCTGGACGTATTTCTGGGATACAGTTCCTGAGAATTGTGTAGCAAATGCCCATTGCCCACTTGGGAATGCTGGTCATGTTGTAATAATAATAGACATCCCTTTAAACTTTCGACCCCAAGTTGACGAGCCATTGGTCAAAACGACAAGGTAATACAATAAAGCTGACTGGGATGACATCAGAGATCACATCAGACTCCCCATGGAGAAATATGTTTTCACTTCCTGCTGAACAGTTCGCAAATGAAACCAATGAATATATGATAGCTTGAATTAAATTTTAAAATGCAGAAGTCAAGTACTATAGTTCAATTGTGCTCTAAACAGAAACATTAATTTCGAATGCTTGGTCTTACTACTTCTGTGATTAAATGTCCTGAATTTAAGTTTAAATTAAATAACGGACTATCATAGCCATGTAATGCTTTAAACAGAAACATTTATGTCGAACGCGCCCCTGTCATATAATAGACACCACTGTTGATTTCATATGCCTGGCTTGTATGCTTGTGTAGCAATAAAACTTCTCAAATGCACTTATATTGATCAAAATCGTTTCTTATTCCTTTCATCTTATTATTTTGATTTATTGATAATCGATATTTATCGAAGAAATTTAGATACACAATTATAAAAGAACACTGCTAGCCACATAAATTAACTTAGTAATAGGTTTCATAAAAATCGGCATAGCCGTTTTCGAGTCCAAACTATCTCACACACAAAGGGGTTCTGTCTGATGGTGTGAGAGTTCATTTCCTATGAATTCTGGAACGGTATTTCCTATTCTTTGGAAATTTCGAACAAATATAAATTATATTTTTGATAAATATAAATAAAAACATGAATAAAAATCGAAAACTACGATAAAAGTATGGAGTCCAGTTTGGAGAAAAAGTGAACATTTCATAAGACGTAATATCATAAGTGCAATTGAAGTTTCTCGCTGCAGAAGCAGAAAAGTCGAGTGTATAGAATCATTAGCCAATTATTACAGGGGCCCCATTCGAATAAATGTGTCTGTTTAGAACATATTTAAACCATGATATCTGACATTGCTTTTGCAATTTTAATTCCATTGACTTTGAATTTTTAACTTTAATTGCATATATTATATCAAATAAAATCAGCAGTAGGTTCTCTACAGTGCAGTGTAGTCTGCATTCTGGACTAAGTCGCTGCAAGATAACATTTACAGTTTCTTTACGGCACACCACTGTGGATCACTAATCAAGGGAGCCAAATCAATCGAATTGATTAAAAAATACCATTTTACCGATTTCGATAAAAATAAAAGTATTACACTTATGATATTACGTCTTATAAAATGTTCACTTTTTTCTCCAAACTGGACTCCATACTTTCATCGTAGTTTTCGATTTTTATTAATGTTTTTTTTTAGATAGATAGGAATATCCCATTCAATTTAAAATGGAAAATGTTAGGCTCTTATAAAGCGTACATGCCGGGGGACACATTCTGCACCTTTTGGAGATATGAGGCTTAAAATATATTAAATATAATGACAGTAAGATCATTCTCTTAAATATACACGACAAAATTATTACGGGATGTATTCATAAACGTTGGTTTAAATTCGACAGGTCTAAGCCACCATTAATCATACATAATTTCTGAGTACTAATCGGTTTAAAATATTTATAACTAATAACTGAATAACTATTATTATTATTATTATTATTATTATTAGTATTATTATTATTATTATTATTATTATTATTATTTTATGTGGAATTATTTTATTACTAACATTTTCACTTCTTTATTTATATTATTTATTTTATTTTAAATTTATCAGTATTTTTATCAGTATTAGTACGATAACTATTATAATTACTATTAAAATAGTATTATTTGCTTACTATCACAAAAAGTAATAGTATTACTATTATAGACTTTACTTATTATACTATGTTTAACGATCACAACAAATAAATAATTGGCTTTTTTAAATAATTAGTGGTTATCTCCCTTTGATCGATAATTTTTTTTTTTTATTTGAATATCATTTTACAAAAAAGGGGCAGTTCTCTCCATTTCTAAATTAATTATAATTTAAATTCAAAGTCCAGCCCAATAAAACAGTAATAAAAATTTAACATACGAATGAAAAGTAGATTCATTTACACGTTTCCACCTCTCGGAAACATTTCAAATGAACTACGAAAATGTTATTTTACATCTTTAACACATCTTGAATATATTCTAAACATTTTAAATAATTTCGGAAAAGAACGCTTCACAGAACGTCTGAAACGCGTTAAGAACGATTTTAATTATTTAAAAACATTATTACAATGATCTAAACATACTTTTCAATGAAAACAAAGACACGGAATAATACAAGAATTTAAGAAAAAAATACACATTGTTGGTGACCACCGCCCTTATTTAAATATACATCTTTCTCTCGTTGGAAATACTTAACCAATTTTATATATATATATGCATATATATATATATATATATATATATATATATATATATACATATATATATATATGTTTAATAATTAAACTTAAATTCTGTAAATCAAAATATATACACATATATTTAAGTTAATAATTTATTGTTTATTGTGGCTTATCTTATTTATCCTTTACATGTGTATCACCACTTATCAAGACCAAAATGCCACTCGAGGATAAAGATTAAGAGGGTACAGTAGTCAAGTGAACAATATAGTAATTATTTGTAATAGAAATTCGGTAAATTTGTTAACTTTAATCGAACGGCTCATCAAGAACTTGTTTATGTTTGGCTTGAAGACAATCAGATTGTTGTCAGCTGAAAAACAAGAAAACGGAAGACACTTCCACAAGCGTGCAGTTATAAGAAGGAAACTTTTTCATGGACTTTACGTTTAGTTTTAGGCACAGATAAAGATTAGGGGGGATTATTGATAGTGTTTCAAGTTAGACGAGTGCTTCTTGGGAAAGTTTGGCGAGGGGCGACTATAGATTGAAACTAAGTCCAGCACTTGCCATGAAAATAACGATAAAGCAGAGACATACTCGCAACATCTTTTCTCTGAGATACAGGTTGCAGAGAAGAGAAAAGGACATCACCTACGAGGCTATGAAGTTTATTTTTAACTCTATCAAGGTAGGACTAGCCCCTTCTAGCAGCTCCTGCCCAAATGTGGTAACAGTACTTTATCCTGGGACGTACCTGGTTCTTTGAGTAGAAATAGACGTGATATATATATATATACACACATATATATATATATGTATGTATTGAGTAGAAATAAACAAACTGTGATTAGCATTGAGCAATTCTCTCTGTGCAAAAACACAGAGCTTTGCCGTCCAGACAATGTTTAAACGTTGTTAATTCACATATTCGTTTTAGTAGCAGTCGAATGGCGTTACGATTAGAAGCGCTCAAGTTTCAATCCTTGCTTGAGGTATCTACTTGTCTATCTCACTAATGAACTGTGATACAGTGAAACAATACTGGATATTGATTAATATATATTTAGAAAGATAGTTATATAGATACATAAATTAATATATATATATATATATATATAAATGTATTAAAACGTTTTACTCCTAAATTCCACTCAATTATGCAGAATGTATATTCTATGAATTAATAGAAGTAGGCCTAGTAATTAAACAAGTCATTTAATAAGAAATTATAAAAAACGCAATTGATTTACGTGTTTTTGCAAAAGAATATGAAAATCAGGTCTTCATGTAGTTGCTCGCATACTAATAACTGAGTATATTAAGAAGTTCATTTTAATATTTTTAAATAGAAAGTGTAGGCTTTTAATTTTAATGTCAGGGTGAACAAATTTAAGGCATATTGATGAGTGATATATTCCCGAATTTTATAATGCATTATAAATAACATAATACTTTATGTGCGACTATCATCCATCTTGCAATTAAACTGTTCATTATTTATGTAGCTTTCAAGACAATCGCTAAACTCTGAGATCCAAGTATCTCGCTGCTGTATTGTCTGTTTAAGTCTGTGTATCAAAGATTACAATTATTGACTTGCTCGATGGAAATGTTGTCTGATTGAAGCATTGTTACAATTAATTTCTATTAATAACCAAATCCAGCAAATGAATTGATTTTTGAAATCAGCCATAAGATATTCGTGACACACGGAATACACAATACGTAGTGTATATAAATATATCTTGGAATCCAGTCAAAATAGATCATGTGAACAACAATAAACTGTATGTATGAGTTTGTTTTTTATTAGAGAACAATACGAGCAATTATTTAATTTTTGTGTCTCTTTAAATGCTTCAACCATGTGCCCCTGTCTTTCTATATATGAATTTATTTGTTTTTCTTATTGCCGTTTTTTGAATTTGTATTATTTAATATTGATTACTATATTATATACGATGCGTTCGTAAATTTGTGATATTCATTAAACCATATTATTGACATAAAAGTTCGTGAGGATTTCAACTTTTAAATTCTAATGAATAATGAACCTATTTATGTTTAAATAAAAATTTAGTCATGAAAATAAACGTTACCAGGATCAACACACTTTTACAAACGCAAAAAAAATTGTATTGTGTCAGTAATAGAAACATTCCACGTTCTAGTGGCAGTAAAGTCGCTGAGGTGTTTGCTATGGCTTAGGTTTTTTTAGTATTTTAGTTATCGAGATGCTTGAAACAATAGTAGTTGAGAGGGGAAAGATGTGCAGAGTATGGAGGATGGGGAGGGGAAGAGAGTACCGTAGCGCAACTCGATCAACTTCTGCAGGGTGTGTTTGAAACGTGCTGCGAGACAGTTGCGTTAAGTAGAATTTGGCATTTTCTGTTGATTAATGCTGAGTGTTGTTGCTAAGGTTTCTGATCCATTACACACCATTGTTAACTACTTTTCCACAGAGAAAGAGGGGTATCCAAGCATGTTAAGATAGTTAGAGGGGATTGATGAGTGTGAGTTTTCCACTTTATACCTCGAGAGTCTTCTAAGCTAAGAGTCTATATTATCCAGGATACTTCTAAGCTTGCGGATATGTTTGAATGGCAGCTACAAGAGAGGAGGAAAATTGGTTTCTTTTGTTGTCTAGTATTTGTTTAGGTTGTCATTTTCTTACCTTTTCGGTTTGGTTTAAGGTTGAAAGATGGTATTGGGCTTAGTAGGACAGTTTTGATGTCAAGTATCCACACACTAAATGTCTATTACTCAAGTCATGCCCAGAAAATAGTGGCTTCGTGAAAGCCTATAAGAGATAGCAACAGGGTCGCTTTCTATGTGCGATATAGCTCTACAACTAGTATGATATGATACAACTTATGATAGAGTAGATCCTGAAACTGCCAATCAGGTATTCTCAACCTCTCAGACAAGACCGGCTCAACCAGGCGAGTGTGAGTACAAGTAGCACGCAAGCGAACACAATTTGCTCAGTGTGTGAGAGAAAGAAAAAAAAAGAAGAATTTTAGAATAAGGGAACAACGTACAGTGTCCTAGTAAGGAAACAAAGTCAAGCATAGGGTGGCTCAGTATCTAGTGTCGGTACGATGAGTTTATACTCCGGTAGAGGAATTTATATTTCCATGTCAGAATCCAAGTTGTAAACGCATTCAACGTTTTGATTGTTACGCAGGATGATAAAATTTAAGGTTAGGTAGAATGAGTCGGATAAAATTCCATGATTTTTTCGAGGACATATTGTATTGCTATGTAAAGACAGAACATGATTGTACAAAATATTACAAATAGAGGTGGGTAAGTAAAAAGTAGATAAATGAAAAAAAGTATATCAAAGTAACAACATGCTGCATTTGAATGGAGTTGAGTAGTCAAAGTCGAAAGAGACGAAAAAAAGAAACAATCTGTAGTGGAGTTGAATGTGGGAAAGTGAGAGACCTTATATATATATATATATATATATATATATATATATATATATATATATATATATATATATAATAAGTAGAGAAGTTACAAACAACACCACTGCCGGGTTTGGATGTGTGTTCATTATTTGACAAGACATTGGCCTATTTGATAGAAAATTAGATTTGCTGGGTCGAGAGTTAATGCTTCTCAGAGGTCTTGGCATTAAAATATATGTTGTTTCCGATAAATATTTTTACCCATTTAAAATAGTCTGTGTAATTTGGCTTCGCAATTGGTGGGAGATTGGAGATCACTAGCTACGATTTGTGAGTTAAAATATTATGATTAATTAATACTTTGAAAATGTAATATTAGTTGGAATGAATTAAGTATTTTTATGGGCCCTTCTGAATCTTAAACAAGAGTTGGATGATATGTGAATTTTTACGTTTTCCCAGTCCGTCTAAAAGATATATATATATATATATATATATATATATATATATATATATATATATATATATTAAAGCTAAAAACAATGCGTAGGAAGACCGAAAAAGATGAAGTAAAAAAGAAAAACCAAACAGATGTGTCTAACCTTTATTTATCTATCATTCTTCACTTCAATGTATAATTATTTATTACCAAGTTGTTGGTATGTCCGGTGTATGTTAAGTCCGTGGGTGGTGTGGAATTTTGATTAATTTCGAGAGAAAGGTACCTCTCTTTTTCAAAATAGAAGACAAAAGTGGATTCAAGATGGCGGAGAGAGCGTGGCAGTCCTGCAGAAATATTTTATTTTACTTATATATTTATTATATTATTTCTGCTGTAAGCTTTGGTTATATATATATATATATATGTATTTTTTTCATATTTTATTTTATATAATATTGCCTAATTTATTATTGTTGCTGTTTTTTTTTCTCGTTTATCCGGAGCTGTTGTTGAAGTTTTTATTTATTTATTTATTTATTGTGTTCTGTTTTTAGTTGTTTTTTAATGGTTTTATTTTGTTTGACCTTTTATGGATCGGTATTCGTGTGTTGAGAAGGTGATAATACTCAGTTACAATACGATAGTTATGATCCTCTGCCTATGTTACGTGCATAAGCGCTTATTTTTATATTTTTTTATTGAAATATGTGGTGCCAACTAGATTATGGTATAAGGGAGATAATTCTGTTTAACTTAGTGCAAGGGGGATAATTCTATCGGACTTAATTTTTATTTATTTATTTTTTATTAGGGTTACATATATATTTTATTTTATTGTTGTTGTTATGGGTAACCGTGTTATTTGTTAATTTTATATACTTCAATTTATATATATGTGTATTTTTTTTAGTATTCGTATATTTATTTTCTCCTATTTCTTTATTAATTTTTTTTTTGATAGAATTTGTGTATTGTCGTTGCTCTGGTTTAGTTTTTCTTTTTTACTTCATCTTTTCCGGTCGTGATCCGCATTGTTTTTGGCTTAATATATATATATATATATATATATATATATATATATATATATATATATATATATATATATATATATATATATATATATATATTCTTTACCAACAATGTTGCAAGGAAACTTCTACCTACTCTTATCTCTCTCTCTCTCTCTCTCTCTATATATATATATATATATATATAGTGATTATCATTGTCACTTCCCTTGCTTTATTGTTGACTAGTGGGGGTACCCGGCGTTGCCCGGGTGTTTGGAGGTGTGCTGGGGGGGTAGATCAAAACAACCCTGTTAAAAATAATATTTTGGACGTCTAAAAGAAAACAAAAGTTTTAGTAGAAATGTAGGCTTGAATCCTGAATCTTTGAAACGGTGGTGGAAAGGAAATGGAAAAACAACCCTGCGACCTAATCATCTCGACCACGGGAACAGATGAATTGATAAGTATGTTAAGTTGCTGTTTATAAAGTAAAATAAGCAGGTGCGAGAATGTCGCATGATGTTTGACCTAGTTTTGCGCTGGAAACCAGTTTCTGTTTTCTCCGCTACGCGGCGATCACAACTTATCTCGAAAATAGCTTGTAAAAGTCGCGTAAATTAAAGATAGCTGCAACCCCAGTTCCTTAGTCGTAGATATTATCATTTAGACAGCGTATAAAAGGTTTTAAGAAGGAGCGAGCTAACCGAGAATGACGACCAAAAAAGCCTTTTGTAGACATACAGAAAAAGCGAACATACATACATACATACATACATACACACACATACATATATTTTCTCTTTTATATATATCGATTACTCATTCATTTTCATGTATTTTTTAAAAATTATATACACATATATATATATATATACATATATATATATATATGTGTGTGTGTGTGTGTGTGTGTGTGTGTGTGTGTGTGTTTCGAATAGGGAAACGACATACTATTGATTGTAATGTTTTTACGTTTTACCAAGGGATATCGATCTGGACAAAGTTCGCATGTAGCATATTTATTTATGGAGATAATATAAGGAGACTATTTGAAATTCGGTGCTTGGCTGCTGGGTTATTGCACAATTTTGAATATAGGCATTTGTGTTAATTTTAGCTGATGTTTGTTATTGGATTATTGTGAGTGGCTGTAGTTTGTTATTTTATCAGGTAGCTCAGTGTAGCTATGCATTTCATATTTTTATTGTTAATATTTAGTATCGTTTGTGATGAATTTGGCATATTAAAGACAGAAACTTTTATCGAGATTTTATTCAATGGTATTGTATATGTATGGGTGTGCAAAGGAGTTTTCGACGATTAAATTATATTTTGTGATATTAGTTTTTGGTCTACTGAGATAAGTTGGAAAAATTAATATTTTCAGTCTTCTAATTTTTTTAGGAAATGTATTAGTTTCTTATATTCAATAATTATGTTTGTTCTATGTTCGCGGGTTTATTAATTTACATGTATTTTTCTCCAAATTATCTTATGGTTATTGTTGTGGTCCTGTTTATGGCGTCACAATATTAAAGTGAAAAAGTCCTGGTGTTCACTGCAAGCGGTTAAACTTCGCATGTGCTCTCTGCTCGACGACGGAAATCTGCTAAAATTATGCCAGATAAATCAATAATATCATAGATATGGGGTTGTTTACTTTCACAGAACACCTGATCCCCCTTTCCGAAGATTTATTTGTCCTAAATATTGTTTTTCTTTCGCGATTTGACCTCCGAGATGTCCGTCAGTTTCCATCTCCTACTGAAACGACCTATTTCTGTACAAGCTTGAGGGAGTTCCAGATCAAATGCGTCATACTGTAGGTCCAACGTGCCTTCTTCTGGTGGAGTTTTACTTAACTCCTAAAAAGTGCGTTTGCGTATCCGATTCAAGTGTTTTTTCATGCGTGGAATGTTGTCCTTCCACCATGTAGACCATAAGGACGATCCCGTCCTTGATCTTTCTTGATCACATGAAGAATTATCATCTTTGTGCATCTGGAATAATATTTTTCCCGGCACGTAATTCTTCTTTGAAACAGTTCTCTTTGTAGGTTATTCCTGTTTCGGCAATTTTGTGTCAATGATTGGCCATATTTTGCTCGGGAGAATTATTTCGCCGGAGATATCTGGGATTGTGCATTGTCGTTATGCGTTATGCGGTACATCTGAAAAAATTGTTGCAAAGCTTTTTCGGATAGAATTTTTTTTTGTATTCTTCAAAGCACTTTTCAGTTGTGTTGTTTGTCGGAGTTGGGATGTGTGCCACATTAAAACCCCTCCAGGAAATCTTTAAATTCCCCGGATGTAGACTGAATGTTGTTATCTGACTATAACCTGTGGATCACTCCGAACCGTAAGAATAACTCATGCAGTTTTTATAAGTTTTCTTTTCACATGGGGGTCACCACTTATCAAGGCCCGAAGGCTACTCAGGGATAAGGGTTATTTCGTGTACAGTAATCAATTAGATAGTATTGTTGTAATCATTAGTATTGGCGGTTTTGATAGAGTGTCTTCCTAAGGGGGCGGTTTGTCAGGAGTTTTTTTATGTTGGACTTGAAGACGTCAAAGTTGTAGTCAGGTGGGAAACAGGCAAGCGGCAGAGAGTTCCACTGGCGTGCAGTTCTAAGAAAGAAGCTTTGCTCATGGAATCTACGTTTGACTTTAGGCACAGATAAACAGTGGGGAAAATTATTGACAGTAGTTTCAGCCAGACGAGTGTTTTTCGTGAAAGATTGGCGAGGAGGGACGAGGGATTGGAGCTCAGACGAGCACCTGCCATAGAAATAGCGATAAAACAAAGACAGGCTTGTAACGTCTCTTCTGTGGGAGAGAGGTTGCAGGGAAGAAAAAAGGGCATCCCCCACTAAACCACGAAGTCTATTTTGTATTCGGTCAAGGCAGGATGGGTTATTTTAGCAGCTCCTGTCCAAATGTGGTAGCAGTACTCCATCCTTTGACGTACTTGGCTTTTATACAGATAGAGAATTGCATCAGTAGTAAGATATCTTCTGGAGCGGTAGAAGGATCTCACCATTTTCCCAGAGTCCCTGGCAACAGACTAGATGTACGTGTTCCATTTCAGATCAGGAGTAAAGGTCGAACCCAGAATCTTGTAAAAACATGGAACCTCTCCAAGACGAGAGCCATCTATTTCAATTGATTCCAGATGGGGATCAGAGCGTTGATGATGTAAAGCTAGAAGCTTGGTTTTGGATGCATTAAAAGTGACCAGCCACCTCTTCCCCCATTGTACCGCGTGCTCAAGATAAGAGGAGAGAAAATTAGAGAGAACTTTGTCATTTACGGCCTTTGACGTGTTGCCATAGATGGTCGTGTCATCAGCATAGATGTCAAAGAATGATTTAAGTATGTGTTTTGGGAGATCATTGATGTAGATCAGGAAGAGAGTTGAACCCAGGATGGACCCCTGAGGGACTCCAGCATTAATACTTTGGACCTCTGATTTCTGCCCATCAGCCAGTAATGCAGTCCGTAGTGTGACTTTTCCTCCTAAAGACTTCAGACCACTTAAAAAGCAGTCCATTACTCTGTCATAGCACTATGCAACAAGTGGTCACACGTAGTCCAAGTATATCTGTGACCATGAGTAGTCAGCTTAAGGTGATGCGCCAAATTTAATTGGTTGCTCTTTAGCAGCTAGTACAATCTTCTGCATGCTTTCACTTTTTCTTCAATATCTTTGTCTACGTTATTCCAGCACACGTATGAAAACATTAAACTTTTCATTCTAGTTGCGCCAGGGTGTCCTGTATGAAAATCCGTCATAGTTTTCTTTGGGGGGGGTCGCTGGAACTGGTATAATACTACCTAATGAAACTGATATACTACTACTTAATGGAACTGATGTAATACTACCTAATGGAAAGGGTATAATACTACCCGGCCGCATGTTAAGAACACCTCGGCTACTTGTCCATCAGTCTGCAGTATTTCCTTGATTTCTCTTATTAATCGTCGCTTATAATTGTCCTTATAAAAAGTTCCCTCACAGCGTTGCATAGGATCGAACTATAATGTCTCTTTGATCGCAGTGATGTGATCAATGAGTCTTACAATGGTTCTAGCTTTCTTTCTATTAATGGGAAGGCACTTGATATCAAAGTCGTAATTGTTCCTAATTTTAGGAGCTTGTTTGCCATATGTGTAGGCAGCCCTTTTTTTCGAGCCATAGATAGAGATCAGCGGTGGGTGGTCCGTTTGTAGTTTGAAATGCCGTGTATGCGGAAATCGGTGAAATCTTCTTACAGCGAAAATGATGCTAAAGGATAGGTAGTATGGTTCTCGATTTATGTGCTATCGGTTTCTGTAGACCGGTCGGCCATTTTAATGCATGATACACGCGCTGATTTCATATGCGCTCGCGTCACTTGCGACGATAATGTCTAAATCTGGGTTGTAATTGGTCAGGAATAGTTCCGATGTTAGCACGTTTTTAGTTCATTTAAAGGTGCGCGCTATGTGTGCATGTTAAGAATGAAGGCTTGATAATAATTAGTTTAGCCTAAAAAACTAGGCCGTGCTCTTATGTCGTTTATAATTTACTATAGACCTTTCTAGAACAGGCCGTCTACCATTCTTATCAATTATCTGTCCTAGTTTTTTTTTGCTCGGGGAAAAATTCACAGTCAGTGTCTTTAAGTATGAAGCCGTACTGGTTTACCTTTTCGAACATTTGAAAAACGAGTTATCTATGCTGCTTTCCAGATTCGCGGTTCATTAGTATGTTGTCCATCTATGCAATGGAAAAATCAAGGCTGTGGAACATCGTGTGTATCATCGGTTGGAAGATAGCTGGTGCGACTTTGATTCTGAAACCAAACCTATTGAATTTAAATAGTCTCCTGTGATTGGTAAGGCACATAGGTATTGAGGTTTCTTTTTGAATGAGAATCCGTAGGTAAACTTCGCTCAGATCTATTTTTGTAAATAGTTTTCCTCCATTTTGTTTCGTAAAAGCTACCTTTGGGCTGTGTAGCAGGTAATGATGATCATTAATTGCTGCATTTAATCCGGTCGATAAGTCTGCGCAGATTCTGATCTGTTTTTTTTTTAACTTTTTTCTTTACATGCACGTGGTGGCAGCCCACACCTTGTAATCGACTACAGTTAAACTTTCTGATTTGACGAGTCTGCTCAGTTCTATGTTAAACTTTTGTATAGAGGCAAACGGTATGCTGCGTTTCTTTTTGAAGACTGACAAGGTATTGTCCTGTAACTTGAACTCCGCCCCCATTTTTGTACAGATAAAAATATTGGAGAACGAGTCATTAAGGTTTGTCTTTTGTTTTTTAGCTTCGGCTGTAAGGTTATCTACCTTTTGACAACAATCACTAATGGGCGAGTCCAAGAGTTCAAATGTTTTAATCCAGTCACACCCAAAAATGTTATTAGTGTATTTTTTAATACAAACATCTTGAGATTCGCTGTTTTTCACTTCAACATTACGTTAGTGGTAAAATCACCTTCAAATTATATTAATTCTCTAGTTATTGAACCAGCAACTTTCTTAGTACTCATCATTATGGTTTTCTGAATTTGCACTAAGTTTGGTAGTTTACGATGGACAAATCCAAAACACTGTCAAGTATAGGTCTTAAATGTTTGCCCCCAATTTTTACCGTCACATACTTCCGCACATTTTCGTCCTCTGCTTGAGTCCTCGATGGTTGAACCGAGGGGGTCCTTTCCCTCTGCAATGTAAAGATTTGTGTCCCTTGCGTCTGCGAGGATCATGTTTCCAGGACCGGTATGGAAAAAAACCTTATGTCAGTGGAGTTCTCCACATCTTTAAGATGGATAACGGGATATTTTCGGAGGGGCTGTTTGAGAGCAAGATTGTTGTTACTTCGTACCATTTTAATGTGTGTTACTTCAACTTTTTCGATATTTTTGGAGTTTTGAATAGAATATGATTCAGGATTTACTACCGATACTATAGATATGCACGTCTTGTAGATGGAATCATTATTCTGAGTTTGGAAATCATATAAAATCAAACTTTGGAATATTACATTTTTATGAACGCATACGTATTGTTTCGTAAATCTCTTCACATACACTCCACACTGAGAAAAGCTGCGTGTGAATACACTTACGTAAAGCTCTTGCTTGTATATTTAAACTGCCTTTTTATTGTTAGTTTGAAATACATTGGATACTTCTGCACGAATTAGACCGAACTGATATCTTAAAACATTAGGTTTAGCCTTACTTTGACTAAAACCTTAACTGAGTTTGTTTGTGTTCAAAAGATGTAGAAGCACATTCACCACAATTCACCTGTTATCTCAAAGGAAAGTATACAGGGTGACCCCCCAAAAGAAACAAAAGCTAAATGGAGGCCATCGAGAACATGTGCTGTAGAACGGAGAAAAAACCCAAACCCCTAATGTTTTGATGTGATGTTTTGAATATAATAAACTTGTTATGACAAAAGTTTCATTTCATTCTCACAAAACACTAAGAAACGGGGCATAATTAGAGTTCGGACCCGTTTTCTTGGGGAGGTCACCCTGTGTTTTTCATGATGTTCTTTTTGATAACCTAGGCAGTTACGGCGCCTTGTCATCCATAATCTCGTGTACTTCTTTCGTAGAACGAATGGCAGGATATTCTTTGATAAATTCTGTATTAAAACCAATATAAATAAAGAAAAATTAATGACAATCATTCCAATCATTAAAAATCTGTAAGTATGACTTTTTTAATCGCTGTTATTTTTTTGTATTGTTTTCTATCATTTATTGCCCAATTCGCACGAACAATTCTATGATTTAATGTTAACTAAAAACAGCTGACTTAATCCTTTTATATTTAAATTTTTCCACAAAATCAACATCTGGCGAACATAGAATCAAATACGAAAATTAAAATGTAAAGCATATTAACAAACTCTTATGCTACCCCCTATCAGACAAAAGTTACTGAAATAGTTAATAATATTTTCAAAATTGCTTTCTTTTACATTTATCTCTTAGTAAGAAAATAACTGTCAGATTGTAGAGAATAAAATATTAAAATAAATCGGCGAGGATTATCAACAAATTACGTCCTGCGATAAAAGTACTTTTTAGTATATTAATTTATTTATTGCGGATTATTATTCTCATCTTTATTAGTTCTTGTGTCACGACGTTTTGGCCGACTATGCCTCTGGCCTTCGTCAGCTGGTAACCGCGATAGATAGGAACTTCGAATCTCCTAACTGCATTCTCCACAATCCGCAGTTGTTATCGTCTCACTCGTTTTTGGCCAAGTAAGACTCCGGTCTGCTTTGGGTAGGATTGAAACCGCGATCTTCAGACAATGCTCATCTGGAACCGTAGGAATTCAACGTCTCTATCAACTGCGCCATTAGCCCCGAAACTTTTAGCAAGTGTTATAACACTTTTACATTTTCTTTTAAAGTAAGAAAAAAACACGCCTTATAAATATAAAATTGTACAGAATCAAATATGAAAACAAAAAAATCTCAATCGAAAAAATAGTTTATGTTTGAATCCTCACAAGACTAAGATTAGATAATTAGAGTTTAATATTAAACATATTTTGCTTCCTCGAAAGTGAAGCGCTGGAGAATAAGAATTAGTTTAATATTTATATATTTCTTCAACCATGAAAAATATTCTGTGTTATTGCTGTTTTCAAGGTTTCAGAAATTAAATCATTCTGACTATTTTGTTTGTTAACGAATTACAAACATTTTCAGTGCACATTTATTACAATAAAATAAGTGAAATCTAACTTACAGCGGGTTACAATATAAAGATTTTTATGTCACAAAATATTGTTAATTACGATGCGGCAATTTCATAAGTTCCACTTTATTTAACTTAATACAAAGGTAGATTTAAGCATCATATTGCTTTTAAATGTAGAGAAAGATTAAATGCTGTCCAATTTTAAAGAAATAAACATCCAATATAAACTGATGAAGTGCAACGTAGTGCATATATATATATATATACATATATATATATATGTGTGTGTGTGTATGTGTATATATGTATACATGTATATATATATATATATATATATATATATATATGGGAAATATTAGCAGCAACATGGGATGGCTTGCTGAGAAGCGATTAGCAGCAGCAGCAGTAGTTGAAAACTGGCATATGCAAATTTGGAATATGCGCGAATGGAAAAAGGAAGAAAAAAGACTAACGATGCACTACTTGCTCGAATAGAAACAAAGATGGCGCCGAAAGAAAATAACGTTAAAATTGAAGATTAACAAAGACAAATTCTTCCTAGACTAATGTGGAATAATAATGCAAACCCGGATTTTATTTATTTACTTATTTATTTATTTCCAGTAACATTTTCATGAATTTCTAAATTAAAGTTCAACGGCTCTGTAACAGAAACACTGCATGTTCAATTATGTATTTGTTTAGAAAATAAATTTATTGAAATATTTGAAGGAAGGAAAATATTTAATGCCATAACAATTGTTTTATTATTAATTTGAAAGACATACATAGAAATACACAATATCACAGACGTTAGACACGTGTTCATCGAATGAGTTACGACTGAAATATCGTTAGTCATACACATAACACTACTGGTCGTCTTACTTAAAATATATCTGTTTGGTAATTTTTTTGTTTGTGCAAATAAATTACATAGAGTAAGGTAAAGAGAAAGAGTCGTAGAAAAACAATCAGGCAAGAAGAATTGAAGTTTAAAGAAAGAAAAAAAGAGACATATTGGGTTGAAAGTGAATTTTTTTTTTAATTTTCTCTTGATATTTTTCTTCAACAGGCTAGCGTGTTCAATTCTTTCTATATTTCATGAATAAGTAATATTACCTCTCATAATGATAATATATACTTGTTTAACCCATGAGGCAAAGATGGACACAATATTGGTTTCCGATGCAGCAAGAATCTAGCTTTTTCAAAAGAAACACTGGATTGAAACAAAAATAACAACTACGTCTGTCTAGAACCCTTTCTTATTCATGGACTGAAGAAGAAAAAAAGGTAAAATATTCTGCCAGATCAGATACTACAAGGTGTAACGATAAAAAAGTAAACCTATAAAGACAGCATAGTTCCATTTACGTTTGATAAAAACTGGTTTTCTTTTTTTATTTTTTGCTGAAGACAATCTAATAGTTGGGCACTTGTGTATAACTCCCAAAAGCGGTAAGAACCTTTTATCCGTGTCACAATGTGCAGGGAGCGAGATCAGATATGCGCCGCTTTACAACTCTACCGATCCAAATTATGGCACAGGACTATCGCAAGCCCCTCCAAAATACAAATTTGGACGATTAAACTCTCGAGGACACAGCTCACCGAAGAATCCGGTCATGGTTAACATCTTTGTGATTTCAAGTGAGAGCCCCATTATGCTGGTGATTGTGGGAAAGACATGCTCCTAGTTCCGAACCCGTATCGAGGCGTTGAGTGAGACCGAGGGTGGCTACATTGAATAGATTTTAGCTTTACCACATAATCAAGTTACCCAAATTGATTTTTTTTTAAGTTTTAAAATAAATATGTAGTGTAGTTTTCATTGGGGCGACAACTTTATCATTCCGGCTTGTGCACTACGCTAGTAACTAAAAAGACAATATATGTTAAAGCATTTTTCATCTATGACTTCATAATAAAATATGGATGGCTTCTTTCTCATATGTTTATCAACGGGATACTTGTTGCTCTCGGTGATGCAATGAACTTTCTTAACGATGCATTCGTTTGGGATTAGAATCGCATAACGCACTCGTACGTATGTTTATTTATTTTCTTATTAAAGTCATCTTGTTTTGCAATGACACTCCCTTTTGCTCGATTATTTCGGGCAGTTTATATTTAGTAGGTGACAGAGAACACCCTTGTCTGAATACGGTTAGGCATAATCATCAAAGAAGCGCATAATGAGATAACTTGTGGCTTCGAACATATCATCCTATCAGGCGTTCAAAACCCTAACACACCCTGTTGCTATAAGCCGCATTAATTCAGTTGAACGATTGTGTTACGCTGGTTAAACGCTATAACGGACGCAGTGTCAAGTTATCCTGACGAGATGGTATCGTTTATGTTGTCAAATAATAAACCCAGTGTAATTTAGCGACGTTAATAGTAAATATCGAATAACTTGTCATGGAATTTATTAATGTTTTCCTGCATGCTTTTACCATTTTGTCACGATCAAGTTAGAAAAGAAATACATAATATCATTCGTGGTTCATTGAGAAGTTACATTACTAAGCGATTTAACATATAAAGTTACACATGTAAACTGTGAGTTATATATATATATATATATATATATATATATATATATATATATGATTGCAGCACACTCGTTCTCGAGTATTGCCATTACTTAATACATATCGGCTACAATTTATATATATATATATATACATAGATATATATATATATATATATATATATATATAAATATATATATGCATCTATATATATATATATATATTAATATATGGCAAGTTATGAGCTATATCTCTATCTACGTATTGAGCACTGTGGAAGTATATAGTTGAAGTTTACGAATAAATGTATACTTTCATATATTTATTTATGTGATAATGAAGTAGTTCTAAGAAATAAATGACAAATGTCTAAACTCAAAGCTCCATCATGTCGTTTAACTTCCAATTTATTATGCATATACGTTGACATTCACAATTTAACGTACTTAAAATACATTGAACTTGCAATATAGACTTTTTTTCATTTATTTGTTATAAGTTTTGTAATTACATTGCGGTTTATAAATTTAAGATTGGTATAAATAAAATAAAATGGACAATTATATTTCACACACAAACGCACACACACATTTATAATATAAAGCTGATGGTCTGTGTGTGTGTATGTGTATGTGTGTGTGTGTGTGTGAAATATAATTGTCCATTTTATTTTATTTATACCAATTTATACAAAGTATGGAAATAAAAAATGTTTAATTTAAAAAAAAAGTTAAAAAGTGTTTTTGATATAGCTGTAATAAGAATACTTTGATAAGTATGTTTTTTAACTTAAATAGGGATGGTATAATAAAATTGTGGGGTCTGCGTTCGCGACTGGCGTCCATGGAATGGAAATAGCCGCAAACTTTAATAAAGACTTTCCATATCTATCTGCGTAACTATACTTTGATAATTATGATTCAGTTTGAAGAAATATGGTATAATAAAATTATGGGGTGTTCATTCGCACCTGACCTCCATAGAATGGAAATATGTCACCAAGTTTTACAAGTTTTTTAATATAGATCCACAGAATATTGTGATAAGTGTTTCAGTGTGAACAGGTATGGTATAATAAATTATGGGGTTTATCTATTTTATTTTTACTTTCATCATAGTTTGCTTTGGTTTGATACTCCCAAATTCGAAGATATCTCTTTACAACCCTTCATAACCTATCATACTTTGATAAATCAGAGTCCATTTTCTGTAGGCTGTTTTTGTAACCTAGTCAACGACGGGCACTTAAGCTAGTATATATATATATATATATATATATATATATATATATATATATATATATATATATATATATAACTTAAATCATCACAAGCAACGACGCCAAAAATGTTTCTCAAGTAGAATAACTATTAATTTTCAGACAGTAAATACATTAGAACACTTCACCCAAAATCTCCCACAAGGTTTATATATATTCAATACACCCATTTTACATTATTCTCATAATCAATCAAATTCAAAAGCTGAAATGATATTTATCCATTTACCAATAAAACGATAATCTATAAACATTACTTACCACTAATACGAAACTAAAACTAACCGTAACATCTTTACAATGTTGTTACGAACATAATATAAATATAGATACAAAATTAAAAAGAAAAATCTTTTTACAAAAAATCAATCATCGGAAAATAAAGGAATTTTGGAACCCAACAAATGGGATATATTTTAAAACAATTTTTTTCTTTTTTAAATGGCTTAGGGCTTCCCGCAGAAACTTTACATAACTCTGTGCTTAAATAAGGATACGAAAATTAGTCGATGAATTAATATTTAAATGGGAATTTTCATAACCACAACAAAGGTAAATGCTTCTCGCATGTTTTTCTCGTTACGGATCCCCCCCTCTTTTTTCTTTCTATTCAAAAAATGCTACATTGCCAAAAGTGTGTTTATTCATAAGGTCTTAAGAAATGTCTTTTTTTTATTTTTAAACGATATAATGCTTTAAATTGTCGAACTGGACATTGAAACAATTGTAACATAAAATGAAATACACTTTTCGTTGCCATCATAACCTTGTCTTGAAGTCTTGATTTTGCACACACAGTATACATATATATATATATATATATATATATATATATATATATATATATATATATATATATATATTTGTTGAGAGACAATTTTGTTGGAGCGGGCATTGGGGTTTGTTAAGGCAGTTACAGTTATTTTGACTATGGTTATTATAGTTTTGGTTATTTAGTATTTTATTTTGTGTTTTTTATTTTATTTTCTAGATTAGTTGTGCAACTGTATCTAAGCTTACTAGTGTTCTTATAAAAAATTATATGTAGAATATTACTAGGGGGGAAGTGATGATTAAGAAGCATGAAGAATGTTTTACCTAATTTAGTTTTTATCATATTATTATAGGGAGGGTTAAACCAGAGAACCTTGCGGGATCTGTTATTCCTATTTGTATTGTTGGGTTTATTAGGGTCCAAGTATGTGATATTAGGGTTGGGATATCCAGATTCCTTTAAAGCATTTCCAAAGAAGGGTTTGTGTAGGTTAAAAATGCATGAGTTAGATGAGTTTGTGCTAAGCCTGTAATAATTGTAACTGCCTTAACAAACCCCAATGCCCGCTCCGACAAAATTTTCTCTCAACAAATGTGGTTTACAAAGCAACTATTGCCCCTGCTGAAGACCCACAAAACAAAACATTTTACATTGGCCTCTCAAGCACCACGGTCAAAGACAGATTTAGAGTGCATAAATGCACACTAAATAACCCCAACCACCTCAATAATACTTCACTAACTAACCACTGTCTACTACTTACCCGAAACAACCTCACCCCGATTATTAGCTGGGAAATTCTGAATAGAGCAAGTAGCTGTACATCACTAAACCTCCCATGTTATTTATGTTTAACTGAAAAATTACTGATTATTAATTTTAGAGATAGAGACAAACTTCTTAATAAAAAACTGAAACCTCACTTAATTGTAAACATTATAAATCCCACCTCTTAAGCAACTTCTCACCCTTCTAGTAATACCTATAACCCACCCTTAAAATATAACATGAACGCACAACTCACTTGATCCTTAATTACACACACCCTATTTACAACCAGAACTATATAGTCCCCCATTCATTCTAAAAGAACCCCTCCACAGAACCCCCACCTATTTATCCCCACCATTTTTTAGCTGCATCTCTCTTTGCCTAACTTATTCTTGTACTCCCTTTTGCCTTACTAACTCCTTATTTCATAATTTAAAACCTAAATCCCAACCCTTATCATTCTTATTACAATAACTGCCAAACCCCTTCTAACTTTACCCCCTAAGCCCCTTAAGTAACAGCCCCTTGACATGAATACTATACACTCATACACGACGCCGCAGTCATATTTACCACAACAACCCATAACGTCTGGTAATATGTCTATCCTTACTATCTGCCAATTATTTAGAGTTCTCGCCTCATAGTTTCTTATTGGCTATTTCCATGTCTTGATTTATAATGTTTTAATTACGTATTTATCACAATTGGTATCCTCTGACTTGCTTTTCGGTTTATTATCAACTAATCATTTATTTACCTTCTACTTTAATTAATTATTAAATTTACCATCTACATATAATATATACTATATATTTTTCTTTTATATTTACCTCTCTATAATAATTATTATATTTTTTAACCCGAAGCTTATTAACATATATTTACGTATTTGTGTATGTACATATACTCAAGCACATGCTCCTCCCCCATGTATGTGTGTACATGTTTTGTACATGTGTATTCATGTGTATGTATTTGTGTGTTTCTGTTATCTACTTATTATAAATATTTTCTTAATAATTATATTAATTTTTATTTATTATTTAATTAACTTACTGATATTCTTTACTTATTTTATCAAAATAAAACTATATAATTCACCTATTTACCCTCCTATTTCCCCTTCTGTCTTTTAACTTAACGTCCGACGATTCAAAAAATTATAAATAATAAATAAATAACAAAAAATAATTTTTTCAATCTCTCCCTGCCCGGCTAATCTCTCTCTCTCTCTCTCTCTCTCTCTCTCTCTCTCTATATATATATATATATATATATATATATATATATATATATATGTGTATGTGTATGTATATATATGTATATGTATGTGTATATGTACGTATTTGTATTTGTGTGCGTATCTTCTACATGTGTTTTTGTGTATGTGTGTATTTTTGTGTGTATGTGTTTTATTTACTTATTATAAACATTTCCCTAATAATTTTATTAATTTATTATTTGATTAAATTACTAATATTCTGGCCTATTTCTATATTATTAAAATAAACCTATAACTTATAATTCATTAATTTATCCCCCTATTTTTCTTCTCCATTTCTTTCAACTACAACGCCCGAAAATTAAAAAAATAATAAATAATATATAATTATAAAATATGTTTCAATCCCTCCCCTCCCAGCTAATTTATATATATATATATATATATATATATATATATATATGCATATATATTTATATGTATATGTATGTGTATGTGTGTATATTTATTTGCATGTGTATATGTATTTATATATGTGTGTATATGTATGTGTATATGTATATATGTGTGTATATTTACGTATGTGTGTATATATATATATACTCAGGCATGTGCTCTTCCCCCATTGACGTATGTGCATATGCTGTACATATGTATGCGTGTATTTTTTGTGTATGTGTATTGTTTACTCATCAAACTTTTCTTTAATTTTATTAATCTATTATTTAAGTTACTTACTGAAATTCTCACCTATTTTATTTTATTAAAATAAACATGTAGTGTAAAATTTCTATCTGCCCGGCTAATTGATTCATATATATATATATATATATATATATATATATATATATATATATATATATATATAAATTTATATATATATATATTTATATATATGTGCATGTATGTATATATTTTATATATATATGCATGTATATGTATGTATATATGCATATATATATATTTATGTTTACGTTTTTGTGTTTTTATATATACTTAGGCATGTGTTCTCCCCCCATTGATGTTTTCCGTACGTTGTACAGGTGTACGCGTGTATGTGTATTTATGTGTGTGTATGTGTGTGTGTGTATTATTTAGTTATCATAATCAGTTCCTTAATTTTTTAATTTTTTAATTTATTTTATTAACTTACTGATATTCTTAACTATCATTATACTATCAAAATAAACTTGTAATTAATAATTCATTAATTTATCCTCCTATTTTTCCTTCTCTTTCTGTGTCCTTTTTGATAAATAATAAACAACAAATATTTTTCAATCCCTCCCCGCCCGGCTAAATCACATTAACCCCCATTTGCAACCCGTTGTTCCCTCCTCCCACTACACCATGCCCACTAACATGAACTCTCCAACCTGTTTCCATGGTAATCCTTTAAATTAACTGTTACTTATGCTGTTATGAATAAGAATAGCGTCTTTTAATTTTAAACCGTTATAAACTAAAAATAAAAACGTTTATAAGAATTAACACATGATTAATATTTAATTATAAACCCCTCTCTCATCGTATACACTCCTACTACTTTAAATTCCAACGTCCTCTCCCGTCCACTCCCCCTTCTTTTCTAACTCCCCTTCATCTACGATTTTTCCATTCTTATTTAATTTTATAACTTAGTCCATCTATTAATTCTGACGGTGCTAGTTGGATATTTCCTCTCTTTGAGGATCTTCCTCTAGCTGAAACAATATGTAAACTCATTCTGGACTCACAGCAATAAATTTCCTATATACTGCTCTGGCTACACATTGAACACTCTTATCCGTTTTTTCACCACTGGTAAATATATATATATATATATATATATATATATATATATATATATATATATATATATACATATATATATATATACATGTATAAATAAGAATGCGAAAAGTATAAAAACTTATAACTTTTCTATATTCGTTTTCAATTGGTGACGTGCAGGAATACAAAATAATATTATGAAAAAATTAAAAAAGCTTTTTTTAAAGGTACATAATATTCGACCGATCCTTATCTTCTCTCTCTCTCTCTCTCTCTCTCTCTCTCTCTATATATATATATATATATATATATATATATATATATATATATATATAGATAGATATATATATAGAGAGAGAGAGAGAAAGAGAAATTGAGAGAGAGAGAGCGAAAGAGAGAGTATTAGAAAACTCCTGCTACATATATTGTGAAAATAACGCCTGTAAATTGTGTTCAGGAAGTTAATATTTACATATAGTATTGTCTCATTTTTCAATTAATCAGTCAATTCCCGACGTCAATCCAATCAATCAGATTCAATATCGGACATTCTATTGACTCAAAACAGAGGAGACATCAACTCTGACGCATTCGTAGCGTGAAATATTCGCAATCATAAACTGTCCTTCGTTGTTTCATGAGAAAATATTTTAACATAATTTTTTCCACCAAAAAATCTCACCACATGTTATTCATGTTTGTGTGTGTTTTGGTTAAATACGATTTTAAATATATTTCCTTTTTTATATACCAATCGTTTTTGCTTAGAAGCTCAATGTATAATAAATATAACAATAGCGCATATATATTAGAATTACAGTGTTTTACTTTCGAAAAACCAATAATTTTTCATATAAAACAGATACTCCAGCATGTTAAAAAATCAATACATTTTTACAAATCTATTTCGTTATGCAAATACAATCGGTTATCATCATATTATTTTATTAAATAACTTCCTGATAATTGCTCTTGAATAAATAAACTATTCGTTGAGAATATAATGTCGAAAGAGTAAAAAAATAAAGAAAATTCATAAAAGACTCAACATCGTTTTGTTCTGGAGACCGGAAAAAACAAATGACGTTGAGTCTTCTATGGACTTTCTATATTTTCTCTTCTTCTTGAGGTCATTCATGTTTTGCTTCTACTTGAGGTCATACATGTTCTGCTTCTAAACAAGGAATTTCTAAGTTTTCTGAAGAGTATATGTACAAAAGAACTGGTATTTAAATAATAACGACGGAACGAATGTAAAAAAATGTACTGAGATTTAAAGATGCTGGAGAAGCTTTACTGCATGAAAAGTAAATATTTGGATCTGGAAATGAAACTATGCTATTATTCTTATATATATATATATATATATATATATATATATATATATATATATATAAATAAAATAAAAATTACACTTTGTCTCGGCAGCCGTGTTAAATGCATATCTTATATTTCTTTTATTAATATTATTTGAATATCTTCCCTTTTCCTTATACATATTTGTGAATTATTCCACGGATTTCGGCCTTTTAGATTATTTTGGATCATCTTCCAATTACGAGATTTCTTTGGATTTTTCTGGTGCGAATTGAAATTTAATTAACTTTCTTTGGATTTATATTTTTGTATTTTATCGTTATTGGATACTTTGCCTTTTACCAAACTATCCATTCAGGTACAACACCGTTTACTTCACCATATTCCCTCTGCTTCACTTTTTGTTATCAAATAAAATCTTTGACTTACTTGCAGTTTCATCAAATACTTTTTATGCAAAATCCGATCCCACATTTTGCTAATTCCTACCCTCTGATAAGAAGGAAAATATTTCTTCGAAACTCCGCGGATTAAGGACTATCCACTTATTAAGTGTTTCCTTTTCAGATTTAATATGTTTTTGACTCTTTTTCAAAGTGTTTTTAACATGTTTTGTTAACTATTTGCTCTCATATATACCAATATATATATATATATATATATATATATATATATATATATATATATATATATATATACTAGCTGTACCCGGCCAAACTTGGCCGTGGCCCAGCTGGTTAACGGAAGTAATACATACATTTCTATTGTTAATACACACACACACACTCGATTGCAATAACTTTTAAATACGGGTCTAAAAATATCAAGATGTATTTAATATAAAATAAGAAGAATTTTAGCGTAAGCACGCACGGACGCACACACGCACGCACACAAGCACGCACAACCAAAATAACACCCTTGCAATAACTTCGAAATTTATTTGAAAATAAAATAAACACACGATAACATATTTCCAGTCTTCTTTAAATAGAGTACGATTATGAATATCTCCACTATAAAATAATCTTTATACTTCATGTATGAAAACCTGAAATTTACTTTCGGTATGAAAACCTAAGAGTGGCATTTATAACATGTATTTGGAATCAAGTCTTCCGTTGCTGTTATTTCAGATCATTTTGAAACAATAGCAGCAAGTTTTAGTCTCCTCTCAATGAAGGACAGATGTTTTAAGAAAATGCAAGATATTTTGTAATCCATATGCAAAACCAGAAAAAAAAACAAATATGTATATATTTGTCATCCACATACTGTAATGTTTCGTAGTATGAGAACTCATCAGTGCGGCTAGTCATACACCTGTCCCCAGCCGTGGATGTAACCTAAAAGCGTCGACCTGACAGCCGCCTGTTCTAACAATCGGACCACAAATAAGCGCTTTAAATATTCTCATAGAGTATGTATTTAATCTTCATCCGCCCGGCGCTTACAGTGGTCAAACCATCAGTTTGTTTGCAGACAAATTAATGGTGGGCTTCGCTTAATTGCTTAAATACGCGCTGGGGGAAAATATATTTACAACGTGTTCAACCCAAAAAGAGGGGCTTTTATTTGTCATCAACATACAGTACTGTTACGTTGTATTACAACTGATCAGTGCGGCTAGGCATACACATTTCATCCAGCCGTGGATCGAACCTACAATCGTCGAGTTTACAATCGGCTGTTCTAACCGAATCAGCACCGTAAACATCTCTCTTTGTGTGTGTAATAAATCCACACCCGCCGGTCGCCTACAGTGCCCACACCATAAGTTTGTTTACAAACAAATTAATAATGGGTAGCAGGCAGTCTGGCATTGGTCGTAAAACACGCTAAATATATTTTGATTAATGCAGTTTTCGTATTTATTATTATATTATATTGTACCGAATATAAAGTAGCGATTTAAAACTAAAATAAAAAAGTTAAACTTGCACCACCACCGAAAATCGAAATCAAAACATTAGCTTACTCCTCTCTTCCTGATCTACATCAATGATATCCCAAAACACATACTTAAATCATTCGTTGACATCTATGCTGATGACACGACCATCTATAGCAACACAAAAGACCGTAAATGGCAAAGTTCTCTCTGATTCTCTCTCCTTTGATCTTGAGCGAATCGTACAGTGGGGGAAGAGGTGGCTGGTTACTTTTAATGCATCTAAAACCAAGATCCTATCCTTACATAATCAACGCTCTGATCCCATCTGGTATCAATTGAAATGGATAGCTCTCGTCTTCGGGAGGCTCCATGTTTTTACAACCTTCTAGGATTGACCTTTACTCCTGATCAGAAATGGAACACGTACATCAAGTCTGTTGCACAGGTCACTGGAAAAATGGTAGGATCCTTCTTCTGCTCAAGAAGATATATCACTGCTTATGCTATTCTCTATCTCTATACAAACCAAGTGCATGGAAGGATGGAGTACTGCTGCCACATCTGGACCTCCTGTCCAAAAAACAGCCTATCCTGCCTTGACAGAGTAAAAAATAGAGGTCGTGCCTTAGTGGAAAATGCCTTTTCTCTTTCCTGCAAGCTCTCTCCGACAGAAGAGACGTTGCGGGCCTGTCTTTATTTTATCGTTGTTTTCATGGCAAGTGCTCGTCTTAGCTCAAATCTCTGCCCCCCCCTCGCGAATAACACCCGTCTAGCTGAAACCACGGTCAATAATTTTCCCCACTCTTCATCTGTGCCAAAATCAAAAGGTAAATTCCATGGGCAGAGCGTCTCTCTTAGAAGTGCACGGTTGTGGAACTCTCTACCATTTGTCTGTTTCCTACCTGACTACAACTTGGATGTCTTCAAGTCCAACATAAACAAATTCCTGATAAGCCGCTCCCTTAAGCAAGACACTTTATCAAATCTCCATTGCTAACGATTACGACGATATTATCCCATTGATTACTGTACACGCAATAACCCTTATCCCCGAGTTGCTTCCGAGCCATGAGAAGTGGTGACTACCATGTTAAATAAAAGTAAAATGATATTACGGCTTGCGTCTCCACCTTGGAGAACGGGTGTTTTGCACGTAAACAAATCATATTTTATTAATTTATTTTGTTTATTTATCTATTTATTAATAACTCTTTTGCCATTGTGCAGAACACGATCACTCATTTAATTTAGATCAAGCGAAAATTATTAAATACGTGATAGATAGAGCTAAAAGAAGACTTTTAGAATCAGCACAAATATTGAATACTAATACTATTACGCAAAGAAAAGGCTTCTACCATTTAACCCCTAGCATAGGGAAAATAATAATCAAAGAACAAAATATCAAAACAGATCCTGGCTAACCGTTTTTCCTTAAATATTTCAACAAAATGAATAAGTTTACAGAAAAAAAATGTACATATTTATTTTAACGCATTTTTAAAAGTGTATATATAGACATCGAACAACCCACCCTTCCCATACGTACACATATGTTTGTCCTTCCCGACATGGGTAGGATTCAAAAACTGTCCTTTTCGCACGATCTATGACTTTTTCTTTTCTTACATTTTTATTTCAATTATCCTGAAGATGTCCTCTGAAATAAGGACGATACGTTGATTTGATTTTTTTTTAAATAATTTCATTCGGGGTTTTATATATATGCAAACCAGCTTAATGCGGGTACTGTTCTCCCACTTTCTAGTTTTTTTAAATCAGAGATTAGCTTCCCCTAGAAATGTTGCCTTCACCACGGCTTACGGGAGCCCTCTCCACCGAAACACATACATAGATACACACGGTGCTAGTTTACCCCGAAAAACGGTTCATTCGCCCTTTGGAAGGTCTTGTTTTTAATCCTTCTGGGAGACTAGCCACCCCCTCACCAAACAAGTCTGGCGATGAATCAGTTTAGTCGCCGGTGCCCGATCATGATGCAGTAAGTACTAGGTTACATGGTACCAGTAGCATATGACATTACCTTACAAATACATTTATACACATATACACATATATACATGTTGAGATGTGATCAAGGTGCATCCATTTCAATCTAATGTGGGAAGGAAGGTGTCTGTTCAGACCAGCTATATCTTACACAGTCCGTTGCAGAGATCACACTTTAATTGAGATTGAGGGACGCCAACTGGTGCTGCTTTACTGTGGAAATTCATATGACGCTTCAGTCTTTCACTGGATTTACAGATCAAAAAGCAAATAAAACATCTGCGCCCCCAGTGTTTTCCCTGTCAAAGAAAGACTGATCTCCATGTGATCGCTTGTGGCTAGCTAGGCCGGTTTCGGATAAAGTCATTTTACCGCATAAATCACAGACGGGGTTTTGCACGAAAGCCTCCAGCAGACGTTATATATCTGACAGATTTTTCTTCCAGATATCACGCTTCATTTTTGCCTGCTCATATTTTTCTTCTCAAAGCTCTCACAGCCATGATAGACCAAGGAGCGCCACTTTTTACGATTACTGGAAGCACTTTCTCAACTGGATATGTCAATACCGAGAGGTTAAAGATTATCTTTGATGTTATCCTTAAGCGTTTCCGTGGTTTAATGATGCTTCCCTTGTATAATTTCACCAAAAAACAGGGGTTGTGGCAATCTCTCGTCGTCCATCCTTGTCAGATGTCCAGCCTACCTCATCTAATTGCGTATAATCAACTTATACATGGTACGTCAGCTCGCATGAGGACATCCATATTAGGTATAAAATAGTTTTATCTGATGCCTAGAATGTGTCTCAGAAATTTCCGGTGCACTCCCTCCATAACTTTTATGTGTCTACCATAAGTTGTCCAGACCTTATAAGTGTAAAGCAGAGATAGTAAAATGCAAGATTGATAGGCACTGATCTGTGTACGAAGAGTTATAACCCTGTCAGATCACACCCGCTTCTCCAAGCCACCAACAAGCTTAGTGGCACGCTGTATTCTATAGTTGACCTCAGCATCCAGGTCTCTGGCAAAAGAGTTACTCAAATAGACGAATGTGTCAACCACAACAAGTCTCTGGTTGTTTATAAAAATATTTGGTTCCACATACAAACTACCGGGTGGAGGTGTTGTAACGTGCATCCAGGAGATAAGCGCCCGCGTGTTTGCGTGTTGTGTGGGTACGTGGGAGAGACGGATGAGGGGAAAAAGACTTACCTCGAGACCAGCTCAGCGTTACCGACCAAAAATAGAAAAGAAAGACCAAGATGGACGCCGCCGTCTTTTGTAAAGTATGATGTCTCGCAAAGTCACACGAATTCTCGGAATATGAAAATTTAGCCGGCCTAGAACGACGATAAAAGCGGGTGAGGGGAAAGACGTGGGGAGTGACGATTGAGTTGGCTGGGGAATCTTGTGGCTGTTGCTCCTTGTGCCGTGTTGAGGATATCTTACCGTGTAAAAGAGAGAGTCGGGCGCCATCTTGAATTTTTCCTTACACTTTTTCGTTACAAGCTATTCCGGCCATTTGGCCTCTAGGACTATGACCGAGTCGAAATTTGACTTAAACCTCATACCCGAGTTTGACGGGTCCACGTCCATCGTCGACTGGGTTGAAAGGGTCGAGCTGACGTGCGACCTTTGTGAGGTGAAAAGGGTACACACTGTGATTCCCCTGAGATTGGCTGGGGGTGCCTTGAGTGTATATCAGCAACTCAGTGCTGCCGAAAAGGGAGATGTCACCGCAATTAAAGCTGCGCTGTACAAGGCATTTGCCATGGATCCTTGTACGGCCAATGAAAAATTTGCTTCCCGAAAACTTCTACCGGAGGAAAGCGTGGACGTTTTCTTCGCTGAGTTAAAGAAACTCGCAGTTCTGTTCGGTGGAGGGGTGTCGGAGCGGACGCTCCCGTACGCGTTTGTGGCGGGCCTTCCCACTCGGGTGAAGCAGCTACTGAGAGCCTCCATCAGCGTTTCAACAACGATCATAGAACACTTGATGGAATGTGCTCGAGCCATCATCAAAGATGAGGAGGAGCTGGGGGAACCAGTTGTGATGGCGACACAGACAGGCAGATTGGCGCTCGGGAGATTCCGAATCAGAACCCTGCAAGCAATGGGAAATGTTTTCGCTGCGGCCGACGCTGACATTTTGCAAGGAATTGCACCAACAGGGGGCGTGTGCGCTGTTTTAAGTGTGGCGGTTTGGGGCTTCTAGCCCAAAACTGTGCGGGAAACGTATCAGGGGAGAGGACGTCAGCGCCGCTCTGCTCCCCGAGCAAAACTTGAACAAGGCGCAACCAGTAATGACCGTCTACGTAAACAGGATACCCTGCTCAGCACTTCTCGACTAAGGCTGTTCGCATACTATAGTGAGCACCAGGCTGTGTCCAAGTTGGACTAAGAGGAAGATCAAAGTCACCACGATAGGAGGCGAGACCCAGACATGTTGTGGAGCTGGAACTATCAAGATCTACACGGACACCGGTGCAACCACTAAGATCAATGTGCTCGTGACCCAAGGAAATCTCCTGGGGTTTTACCTGTTGCTCAGATACGATGCCATCAAGGCGCTGGGGGGAGTCGCAATTCATCGGGATGGAAAGGTGCGATTCTTAGAGGCCCCAGTGTGTGCAGCGCTCCATATCGATCGGCCGGATTTTACAGTGGACTACGACTCGCGCAAGAGGGCCTGGATTGCATCTTGGAAGTGGACCGAGGGAATGGCACCGACTAAAATCCAGAATGGGGTTGCAGAGTACCCTATACCCAGTGAGGCCCGAGCAGAATACGAAAGGGAACTAAAGGCGTGGATCCAAGATGGCTGGTTAATCCCCTACCCTGAGGACAAGCTTGGCCCTCCCAAGGGTCTAATACCCTTGATGGCAGTAGTCCAGCATAACAAGTCGAAAGTACGGCCCGTGCTGGACTATAGGGAGCTTAACAAGCATATTGAAACCTACACTGCCGATGCTGACGTATGCGCCAGTAAGTTGAGAGAATGGCGTCAGAAAGGCACTAATGTCTCGATATTGGATTTGCGAAAAGCCTTTTTACAGGTGCGAGTTGATGAGACGTTGTGGCCGTTCCAGACAGTTTGGTTCCAGGGGCAGAGGTACTGCCTTACACGCCTTGGCTTTGGCCTAAATGTGGCACCACAGATCATGAAGACTATTGTCAACACAGTATTGTCCCAAGAAAAGCCCATGAGGGACTCAACGTCAGCTTACATTGATGACGTATGCGTCAATGAAGATGTACAGTCTGCGTCGTGTGTCAAAGAAAAGTTGGCTCAGTTTGGTCTGGAATGCAAGAATCCCGAACGTTTAAGGGAAGGAACACGTGTATTGGGATTGGATGTTTATGAAGAAAATGGCACCCTACAATGGAGGCGTGGCAGGGCAATTCCAAGCATCCCCAACCTCGTTACAAGGCGGACCGTTTTTTCTTGGTGTGGAAAACTTGTTGGTCACTTACCGGTCTGTGGCTAGCTCAACGCAGCTGTTGGTGTGATTAAACGCAGAGCAAATTTAACAACCACATGTTGGGATGACATATCCGATGATGTCCTACTAACTCTGATGATTAAAGAGACACTGGAGAGAGTGAACAATAAGGACCCTGCCTGTGGGTGGTGGTGTGTTAACGGAGACAACGTAGGTGTGTGGGTTTATGCCAGTTCTTTGGCGTTGGGGGTATCGTTGGAGCAAGGAGGAAACGTGTTCGAGGATGCGTGTTGGCTGCGGCCCGTAACAAATTCTCAGCATATCAACCTGGCAGAGCTGGACGCTGTTGTAAAGGGGGTAAATCTGGCCCTGCAGTGGCAGTCTAAGAAGTTGACCTTGTACACAGATGCTCTCTGTGTCTACCACTGGGTGTCTGACACACTTTCAGGACGGACACGAATCCGTACCAAGGCAGCAAGCGAAATGTTTATACGGAGAAGGCTAGGCACGCTAAAAAAACCCTGGTATCTGAGTATGGGCTATCACTGAGCGTCACTCTGGTGCCATCACATTGTAATCGTGGTGACCAACTGACCCGTGTACCTCACAAATGTTATGAAGCCGCGAAGATGGGAATGGAGATTACTGCTCGATCTTGTGCAGTTGCAATCGACCCATGTCAAATACAAAAAAATCATGCACAGAGCGGATATTCGGGTATCAAGAGGACCCTTTATTTTGTGAGGCGTGCATACCCAGCAGTGACCAAGATGGATGTCAGAGAGATCATCAGAAATTGTGAGGCTTGCCAGTCTATTGATCCTGCACCTGAGCGATGGCAGAAGGCTCGCTTGGAAGTTGAGAGTGTGTGGCAGCAGCTGGCCATGGATATTACCCATTACAGTGGCAAGCCCTTTCTAACTCTCATTGATTGCGGGCCTACGAGATTTGCGGTGTGGCGGCAGATGACCAGACAGGATTCAGCAAATGTTGTTCGCCACCTATCATCCATTTTTTTTGAGCGAGGTGCGCCGGAAGAGCTCCTGACTGACAATGATGCAGCGTTTTTTAGCCAGCAAGTTCGGCAGTTGTTAGATGAATGGGACGTCCGACTACGGTTGCGATGTGCGCATGTGCCGTCAGGAAATGGTATTGCTGGAATAAGCCATCGCAGCATCAAGATAATTGCTGCCAGGAGGCGATGGACTATTGCGGAAGCAACATATTGGTACAACATTACGCCAAAGGACGGGACGTCCCCTTCAACCGCACCTGCGAATGCTACTTACACGTACCGAGTCGGAGTGAAGGGAATCAACACTACGCAGCCAACCGACAAGGGAACATATAACAGATATGAAGTGGGAGATCCAGTGTGGGTGCGGCCTCCAGGAAATCGGTGCACCGACAAGTTTAAGCGAGGACAAATATCTGGAGTGATTAGCCAGCAGTCTGTTTTGGTCGATGGAACCCCATGACATGTGCGAGATCTTCGCCCAGCTACCGAGGTGCGTCACACAACTACAGAAGAAAGCAGTGGAGCGTCTAGCGATGAGCTGCCGATGCACGGATTCAGTGAGCCCCTTCCAGAGACTGATAGCGATACTTCATCTGATGAGGCGGAACCAGATCCAGAGCCCGAATCTGAAACAGTGAATGTACCTCTTCGAAGAAGCACACGCACTAAAAGCCCCCCCCCCAGTGCTCTCTATGTGATCATCAGGAGTGTAACGTGCATCCAGGAGATAAGCGCCCGCGTGTTTGCGTGTTGTGTGGGTACGTGGGAGAGACGGATGAGGGGAAAATACTTACCTCGAGACCAGCTCAGCGTTACCGACCAAAAATAGAAAAGAAAGACCAAGATGGCGGCATGGAATATGAAAATTTAGCCGGCCTAGAACGACGATAAAAGCGGGTGAGGGGAAAGACGTGGGGAGTGACGATTGAGTTGGCTGGGGAATCGTGTGGCTGTTGCTCCTTGTGCCGTGTTGAGGATATCTTACCGTGTTAAAGAGAGAGTCGGGCGCCATCTTGAATTTTTCCTTACACTTTTTCGTTACAGGTGTGAACATGCCCGTAGTCTTCTTAAGACTAATAGTAAGCCCAAAAGACGCACAGGCCCCTGAAAATAGATCCATGATACCCTGCATATCTCTCTCGTTATAGGCTATGAGATCAGCGTCATCTGCATTGAGCAATTCACAAACTAGGTGCTGAAAGGTCCTTGTAGAAACATGAAAACGACGAAGATCAAATACCTTACCTGTCGTTCTGAAACACAAATAAACACACAGAAAACCGTCCTCAAAGGCATAGAAAAGCACAGTTGCAAAATAAATAAAATAAAGTATAGGTGCTGTGATATCACCCTGCTTCACGCCATTGTCAACTGAGAACTGAGATGGGTTCTGATTGGCATTCATTGAAGGACAGGCAAGCCATCATATTAGTGTGGAGCTCCCTGAGTAATCGTAGCAATTGAAATGGGCATTCCAATTTCCCCAGAATTTTCCATAAAAATTTCAGTTAACTGTATCAAATGCTTTATTCAAATCAATAAAACACTAATAAAGCGGAACACGGTGTTCAGTACATTTCACCTGCAACTGTCGAACAGAGAAGCTCATGACCATGGTTCCTCTGCCCGAGCGAAAGACACTTTGACTTTATGGAATGATGGATGGACAAATATACATGTGGAGATGTGATCAAGATGAATCAATTTCTATCTACTGTGAGAAAGAAGGTGGCACTTAAGACCATGTATACATACACACACACACACACACATATATATACATCGCCACCCATATATATATACATATATATGTACAGGAGCCCTAACTCTTTGGTAGCGCTTAGAGCGGCTGCTCCATCAACAGTTGTATAATATCGGCTTGTTTGTAGTGCCATGTCGCACATGGAAAGGGAACCTGCTCTCATCCCCGGGGGGCTTTCCTGAGGCCACAATCCTAGTTTGAGAAAGGTCAGCTGATGGTCTATTTGTGGTGCATGTGCGATACTCTGCATAACCTCCTGTTCAGCTCTCCTTTACCTAAACTGAAACTCTTTAAAAAATATGATGACAGTACAATCTAAAAATAAGCTTAATCCAGGCTTAGGGTCAAACAAATCCAATTTGCCTCCTCCTTGAGGCTTGCATTCACGAATATCCGCGGACTTAGAACTAACTTAGCTGATGTTGAAGCATTTCTCCTAACAAATACCCCAGATATCTTAGCATTAAGTGAGACTAACCTACACTCCTCCATCCCCTCTAACTATTTTTACATGACTGGATATCTCCCACTCTGCCGTAAGGACTCTGGCCGACATATAAACGGACTTGGAGTTTACATTCGTAATACCCTTCCATTAACTAGAGAAACAAACCTAGAATCGGACTATCAAGCCTGGATGTGATTTAGACTTAACATGCAACACAACATTAGCTACTTTAATTTTCTCTGCCCCTCTCTCGCGACCCAGGACTGCACCATAATAAACAAAGTCTCTGACAGCATAGACACAGCACTCTCCCTAGACACTAGCGCACAAGTGCATGTATTTGGTGACTTTAATGTCCACCACAAAAAAACTGGCTTGAATTCTCTAATTACAAAGACGCAGCGGGTAGCACAACACAATTTTGCTATATCTCACTCCCTAGCACAACATATTGCTTCTCTATATCTCACTCCCTATCAAAAATGGTTACGTTCCCAACCCGTTTCCTTGACCAGCAAGAACAATACGCATCACTTCTAGATCTGTTTTTGACCACAGCTCCTGATGATTGTAAAACGAATACCGCCAGCCCACTTGGGAACGTTGATCATGCAGTCATAATGGTTGAAATCGCCCTAAACTCTAGAGCCAAAACTGAAGAACCATTGCTCAAAACAACGAGATATTATAAAAAGGCTGACTGAGAAACCATCAGAGATATTATCAGAGATGCCCCATGGGAAAATATTTTTCTCTTCCTGCTGAACAGTGCGCAAATGAGACCACTGAATGGTTCAAAACTGCAATAGCAGTACATGTCCCCATGTGGAAATTTTATAGCAAGCCCCACTCTCCTCAATGGTTTACTTCGACTTGCGCAAATGCCATTGCTGAAAGGCAGCATGCATACCGCAGACTTAACCGACATAAGTCCAGTTCAAACAGACAGAAATATATAGAAGCTAGAAATAACGTTAAGAAGGGAATATCGACAACTAAAAGAGAATTTACTGAAACCACTAAAAAACGCATCGAAGCACAAACATTAGGAACTCATGACTTCTGGACAATCTACAACAGTGTAATAAATAATGGGAAATAAACAATTCCCCCACTAACCAACAATCACGAGGTTGTTTGCTCAGCAACCGAGAAGGCTAACATGCTTGCCAGTCGGTTTGCCACAAACTCCACAGTGGACCCTCTCAACCACCCCTACCTGATTTTCCTATGCGGACAGACGCCATGCTAGATGATCTGAAAATCACCTCTGCTCAGTGCATAAAGAAACCTTGACATTTCAAAGGCATGTGGGTCCGATCTCATCCAAGCTGTGCTATTAAAAAAAGTGCTCAGCTGAAGTAGCTCCAAACTATACAAAACATGCCATAATGAACCTTGCTTTGCTGGCTGTGGGAAAACTGATTGTGTGGTACCAGTATTCAAGAATTCTGGAGAAAGAACGGACCCATCAAATTATCGTCCCATTAGCCTTCTCCCACTTTTTTCCAAAATATTTGAGACCTTAATTAACCATGCTCTAGTCCATCACCTTACAGACGCTAAATTTCTGACTGACCAACAAGATGGATTTAGACAAGCTCGTTCCACAGCAGACATCCTAACTGTAATCTCTGAACGTATATACCACTCACTGGGCAAAGCCGGGGAGGGCAGAGCGGTAGCTCTAGATATATCTAAGGCTTTTGATAGGGTATGGGACAAGGGTCTCCTTAGGGAAATTAGATCATACGGTATCACTGGTAGAATACTTTTCAGTATAGCACTATACTTAATAAAACATTAATTAAGGTTTTACACAACGATACTTATCTTGGCAGAGATACTAATTTCATCAAATAATAAGAAAATCCATTTTGATTTTAGCCTCTGAAACTATGTGCAACTGCTAAAAAAAGCGTCATTGCCTTCTCGATAATAACTGCATCAATAAATATGTTCTTTATTCTTGTACCGTAACATAGATATCTACTACCCTCCAAATAAGCACTATAAAGAATTCGCAACCTCCAATCCCCCATCAATCTAACAACGATCCAACTCCCTTGATGGCACTAAATATTCAGCTAGATAACAACATTGGCAACATAAATAGTACTTCGATTATCTCCCACAATGAGAATACCGACAATCAACCCCTTCTTGCTAAATCTTTTTTGCCTAACCATTCAGTTTCCTCGATAGAGTATTTATTTACATCATTTTTCCAGGTCCCGGGACATTATAGATATCATCATTCCAGCAACAATAACAAACTCTACTCAAACAATTTATCGCATAAACGCTTACTTTAATTACGCTAAGAGTACCTAAATAAAATCTTCGTTTTGCTAGCAGGTAACAACCAAGGACCGTTTTAAACCACTTCACTAAAAAATTAAGATATAAGAACATTTCCTTCTCAAACAATTGGGTTATTCTCAGTAAATCAAAGTAATATACCCCAGGATCAAAGTCTTGCCACCTGTACATTCCTGGGGTTGTAGGGATGAAAACTTCCCCTGAAAATAAAAATGTGGTGATATGAAAAGCAAACTAATTTTCTAAAGCAAAATACAGCAACTGTTAAATTACTAAGCCTTAATTAAATCCTCAAATTTTAAATAACTTCCAAATCTCATATAATATCGATAACCTTACATTTTTAAACGTTAACCCTTATTTTTTTTTATTAATTCCTTAATTCCTCCACACCATTAATCATTTTGATTACTTATAAGGTAAAAGTCTCCCATAAATTTGTAATAGGTTCATGGCCTCCCTTAATTTTTGTATAGGTAATTACAATTTTTAAAAATCTAAGTCTGTTTGAAACATTATAAAAATAATATGTAATATCTCAATTCTATTTTTCTAATCCTATGATTCATTATAAATTCATCTATATATCTATTATAACTATACACACATTTTTTCATTTTCGTTTCAGTCGTATTTTATTTCCGTTGTACTTTTGAAAGTAGGTTTTTCGTCATTATTAAAACGTTATAAACAGCCATGGAATATGTGTTATGCCCTCTAATTATATCTAAGCAAGCAAACAATCTTCAACAATTCAAAATAATCTGTATTTTTTATTGCTTGCAAAGGAGTCTTTCTTCATACCTAGGCTACACGCATTTCTGATTAAAACATTTTTTTAAAAAACATTTTGATTCGGACTTATTTATATAGGAACATTAAGTTAGTGTTAAGTTCATGCTTGCATGCCTTCTCGCTTCCAGCTTACACCGCTGGCTAACCTCGTGGTAAAAAGCGAGCAGCTATGCATAATCATCCCTTTTAGCACATAGCTTTTCCATCACCAAGACTCCTACAGTGCCTCCACATTGGACACACACGGTTACTGGGTGCCTTGTGGCCTCACGCTAAACTTGTAAGAGATCTCGGAGTAGTAGGGGACTCCAGAGGTAGTGCGTTACGGCGCACCGATGTGTGGACATGCCTTGGCATACTACCGCCTCCTACGCCACTGCCTTGGTTGGGTGAAGACTAGGGGAACGAAACCCAAAATCAAACACCACTGTCTTGTGGGTCTTATTACAGCAAAAGGTGAAGAGATGGGAACTCTGACTTCAAATCCTACTGCTGCCTTGCAGTTTTCCTTAAAAGTCTATGGAACCAAATCTAGAAAGAAAAGGCGTAGTAGCGGACGCGATGGGCGAGTGTTTACTTCACTAAGATTACTTTCAGCCAGAAGCTGCGGTTTCGTCTGCTGCCAGTCGTCGCGGGTTCGCTCCACTGGACATGAGCATTGGAGGTTCAGAGGGTGTATATCTGATGCGCAACAGATACTGCACCTAAACTGCGCAAGCAGTTTCGAGCCAAGGTTCATGTAATACGATGATGGAGTTAAACTACGCGAACACCGAGAAATAAAGCACTGAGGCCCCAACTAGTCATCGTCAAAACTGACGGACTGCATGATGATGATGATGATGATGATGATGATGATGATGATGATGATGATGATGGTGGTGGTTATGATGATGATGATGATGATGATGATGATGATGATGATGATGGTGGTGGTTGTGATGATGATGATGATGATGATGATGATGATGATGATGATGATGATGATGATGATGATGATGATGATGATGATGATGATGATGATGATGGGAACATTGACTATTATGATCGTCATGGAAAATGCATATACAACTCCATATCCTTTTGTGTGGATCTTTATCTTTACTTTTTTATTCACATATTTATTTCGTTTCTTTCTCCGTTTTATTAACTCTATATATTAATATTTTTTTGCGTTTACTCGTTGACGAGTTTTCATAGAATTTTGTTTTAATTAAACTTCTATCGAATACATAGCTTCTCTATAATATTCATTTGCTAATATCTTCTCATTAATGAGAAGAACGCATTTCTTTGAACTCCGCAAATTAAGGAAATGTTAATACTATTTGTTTGAGTATCATTCCGAAAATTAATACATTAAAAGTATAATTTACAGTTTCGTTTGTGTTTTTCTATTTCCTATCTTGGTTGTAATGAGTTTTTCATTTGGTTGAGGATTGATATTTATATTCCCGTTAAGTTTACAGAAGTATTTTTTTTTGTTTTTAACGTGTTTTACTTCTTTATATTATATATACATTTATGTATATGCATCTTACATTATTCAAAGTACAACCAAATCTCCTATTCATCGACACTTTTATAGACTGACGAAATGCTCTAACTTCATCAACAACGGCTATATTAGAATTCTTGGGTCCTAAAATGAAATGGATGATCATTCAAATGCGTTTTTTAAAATAGTAATTTCACTAAAGACAGCTGCGCAAATATAAGGTTAGATTCAGTATAATCATTGATTATATATTCGAGGATAGCAGTTATTACACATTTTTTTTATTACTATTCCTGTCATAGTTTAAACAGCAAACATCACAATATCGCCAGGCAGGAATTTTATGAGCTAGCGTCGCATAGAGATTGCACTAAGCATGTGTTTTGCATAATATAGTATTTATGAAGAAGATATATCTGATCGCAAAAAAAACAGTGTTATTCATTTATTTTCAATAACACGTTTCTACATTTATGGAGTTTATAAACTAATCCAGTTGACATGCATACTTTTATACTAAGAATAGTACATAGAAACCGCGATTTTTATTATTAACTCGTTGTTTTCTAAAGATTTGTTGAGGGGTTCATCTATTTTGCGGCCCAATAGAAGGTCAATAAAAAAAGTATTATTTTTTTATATCTACATATATATTCGAACGTAAGACAGGGAAACGGGATTAATAAACACTGACATAGAAGATGATTTTACCGTTTACAACATTGAGATAACGGAATGAGTGTATTATCAGAACAGGTTAAACACTAAGCTCGCAAGTATAATGCATGTATTTATTGCTCATGGGAGGAATATTATAGCAATGAAATACGCTTCGTTTATCATCATATCAATATCTTTTGTAGTGTGTCCAGCTTATGGAAAATAATGAACACTTCCACTTAAAAATCTCACTGTTATAACACTGGTTATGCACAAGTTTTTCACCCGTGCTGTCGTATGTCACACTATTCATTTGCTGGATTTGGTTTTCTGTTTATATTTGGCTTCCACTAACTACCGAGTTATGTCTTTCTTCCGGACCAATGTACTACCACAATGAGGACTGTACAGATATTTTCAAAGGAAACATCAGATCCGTAAAAATAGCAAATGACTTTGTAGGTAGAATAGAACAACAGAACGGAGATGCCTTCAGTAAGTTTCCGTATGAGTTATTTTATTAATCGTACATACATGTAACGTGACCTTCTTCTGCCCCAATGCAATTATTTTAGTGTTCGAACAACTTCTGGAAAGGCCATGAAAACCCTCTTTTGTGAGTGTGGCAATGACACAAGCCACAACATCTTTCATCTCCTTAATTGTCTCATAATGTCAAGCTTAAAGTTTTCCGATGAGCTTAGAGAAAAACAAAAAAAATCACAGGGAACAAGATCTGGTTACTAGGGGTGATGGGATGGGTCTTTCTCTATGATCACCTTGATAAATAATGTATGGTGCACACTTCACGCATATCTTTCGTATCTGTAGTTCCTCGTGTATGTAAAGATACCTCACTGAAATCGAACTGTGCACGTATTGTCTCCATCCATACACGAGGGTCCTTATCTATGAAATTCTTTATTTTGCTAATCCACTTTCGTGTTCTGACTTAGTTACTACACCTCTCGTCATCCCTCACAGACACCCTTTTGACTTAAATAGTTTATGCCACTCTAAGATGGCGCAAAAGAAGTCTCAAACCTACCATACGTTTCTGTGCCATTTTTCCAAGCGTAAAAAAGAATTGAATTGCACTTACTCAAGGGAAAATGGCAATCAGACTTTATTAAGGTATATTCCAATTCCTGCTGAAGCTGTCTATTGTAATCTGAACTCCAAAAAATTGGCCAGTCATCTCATAAGATATATAGTAATAACATGCTTAATTTTAAAAAGTCTACAACAATTTTAAATGCCTTAACAAAAAAAGTCTGAAAACTTATTTTAGTCACCTCGTAAGAATACACTTATCTTGATTATTGTTCGAATTTTCTAAAAAGAAATATGTTTCTGTACATCTAGACTTGTCCGTCAACTGGCGACAGGCGCCATTAGCAGAAGACATAATATTTTTCAATCTTCGACTGCTTGGTCTGCCTACAATGCTTACAGAGAAAGAAAACGAACTTCTGGTGAGACACAATGCAGCTAATCACCCGTCTGGAGTAATAGCGTTTTATCACCATAGACTACTTCATCGCTCTCTGCATATTTCTCTTCTCTTTTCTTATCAGTGAAACGAATATTCTGCTCATTCAGGTAAATCATCTCATTCTTTACTCAATTAGAACCACGCGCTCTGTTAGATCTCATTAAGCGCAAACGTAATGTGATGTCTAATATCGCATGCGTCGAAGCACATACGCCAGCAGAGTCAACGCAGTTAAAGAACAAAAATATTTCTGTGCTCAAGAAAACGTAAATCAATCGTAATAGGTCGCATATTTGTCAGACGGCTGAAAGTAATGCCAAAGTCCTGTTTCAGTCTCAAGCCTCAATATCATATGCAATAATCGAAAAATCTATTTATCTGATTAAACCGAAAGTTTATATGACAGTTACACTTATATAAAAAATAAATGCTTATATAATATTTTGAAAGATCAGAAAATTAAATTCCTTAAGAATTTTGATGTCAAATTTGATTGGCTTAAATATTGGTACAGGAATGAGTCTCCTTTTGGAACAGACCATTCGTTATCGCGAAAAGTGCGATTTCAGAATCTCCGTAACAGCTGTGCAATCCCCTACCATACCTCTTCCAAGTCAGCGTTGTTTAATATCAGTCGCAAGAGGAGGTTTATGGCGACTGGAAACTAAGCCGAGATAAGCGGAGAGCACATACAGCGCCTATTATTCCAGTAATAAAATCTATTTTCAGTATAAAATTGTAATTAATATTTTTAGTTAGTTAAGTGATGTTTGATAACGCCCTATCAATGCAAGATTTTCACAGTTAAGCGAATGCACGACTATAAATATAAATTCCAAGGCAAAGGAAGCTCGTTAATTATATTTGAAATTACATAACTTATTGATCTATACTAATATATGAGACGTTTTCAAATTAATACTGATAATAATAATAACAATAATAATAAGGATAATTATAATAATAATAATGATGATAATAATAGTAATAACATTATTAATAATAATAATAGTAGTAATAATAATATTAATATTAATAATAATATTATTATTAATAATAATAATGATAAAATAGTAATAATAATAATAATAGTAGTAATAGTAATAATAGTAATAATAATAATAATAATAATAATAATAATAATAATAATAATAATAATAATAATGATAATCATAATAATAATAATAATTATAATAATTATAATAATAATAATAATAATTCTGGAGCAATATCAAAATGAAGTACGAATTGTTGCTGACAGCTATGACACACTAAGAGTAATTTCGGGTTTGTATTACTGTACACATAGATTCAAAAAAGTTGTCAAAAAGCAAATACATAACAAATAAATGTTATCAAAGCCAAGATAAGTTACTTTTCTACCAAACTGGATATATTTGTTGTGTTTTTATTCAATGTAACATATTTATTCAGCTCGAAAAACAGTGTTTACCGATGCATTCGTAAATTCAAGATGGCGTCTCACACCCTCTTTAACATCGTACGTATGGAAAAAGGTGTTATAAATAAAAAAAAAACTATACAAAATACTATTAAAAACCCGCCGTATATATGTCAACCTATGTCACGGTAACATATATTGGGCGTGTGGTTATGGAATCCTCCCCTATCCTTCCTACTCTTCTGACCGTGCACCCTCTGACGTTTATCTCTCCCCAGCCATGAAGTTGTTTTTGAAAGGAAAGCGTTTCATAGATGACGCAGCCTTGACTTCTGAAGTCACGTCATTGGTTGGAAGACCAACCTGGGGTGTTCTACAAAAAGCGGTCTCCAGAGCTGCATCAAACGATGGGAGAAATGCATAACTCTCGGTGGTTCCTATGTAGAGAAAGACTAATAACTGTGCCAAGCTTCGTTGCTCTACCGCTATGGGAAGTGGGCCAGGGGCATTATTTATTGCACGCCCCTCGTGTATATAAAATATATTTAAATTAATAATATATGGTTTGAGGAAAAGAATATATGACAAATAATTATATTTATTTCCTAATCTATGAATTTTTAAATGATGTTTTATATCATTAGAGAAAACAAAATACAGTCAGCAAAATGATCAGGCATACAACAGCATATATTTTTAATATCGGTGCATATATTGAAATGTTATTCAAAATTATTTTCATAGCATCGAACATGGATATCATACAGACTAGGCTATCCAATGTTGAAATAAGTTCAGTTATTTGCGGGAAGTTTCTGCCAAGTCTGACGAATAATATTCGAAAATGAAAATTGGGAGATGAGTCTGTAACATTAAAAAGTATGTTAACATTGGGTCAAAGAAGGAAAAAATCGATTTTCAATATTTTTCTGTGAATTCTTGTCGATTTTAACAGGAAATTTCTATTTTGCATATCATTATTATTATAGCATATAATAATAAGTGGAAAAATTAATCCATAAAATGGTAAGACCCCCATCTTGGCGAAGATTTAGAAACCAAATTACAAGTTTAAGGCAGGCGAAAATGATTTAAAGGCAAATTTTTAATTTTTTTTTTTTAGAAAAGAAAATGTGATAACATCTCTCTTTGTAGGGAAGTGAATTGGTCGAAGATTACAATTCGAACGCTTGGTAAAAGAGAAATCTGGATCTGGTCGCCCTAGAGCACCCACTATGAAGGACGACCACAGGCTTAAATTAACTGTTTTCAAGGACTGAAAGAAAAGTTACGTTGACCATAGCAAAGAATTTAAAACAGGGGCTGGAAATTCTCTTTCCAGATATACAATGTCTAGAAGAATAAAAGAAATGCGATTTTCTTCTAAAAGGTGGACAAAGAAACCATTTTTACCTAGGAAGAACATCAATAATAGAAAGAGATTTTTCTCGTGTCATTGCAAGAAAGATACAGACTGGTTCAGGAATGTTTTCTGGTTAGATGAATCAAGATTTTATCTTGTTAGTGATGCTTCCGAAGTTACCGAACGGTGCAATTAGAGAACTGGAGAAAGATTTTCGCCAAGTTGCATAAAAACGACAGTAAAATACGGGAAGGGAGGGATAGTGGTATAGGAAACTTTTACCACAGCAGGAGTTGTGGAATATATTAGATGCGAAAAGTCACTAGATGCAAAAGAATACATTCGAATAGTTGAAACAGAACTGTTACCAAGTACCCAGAAGCTGGCAATATCCCAGAAAATTATTTTTCAACATGATAATTCCCCTGCACACACTGCTAAAGCCACAAGAACGTGTTTTTTTTCTGATTCAATTAATGTGATATTTTGGACAGGTCAAAGCTCCGATTTAAACCCAATCTAGAATATTTGGTCCATAATATTCCGTGCATTGGCTGGAAGAACTTTTTCGAATAATGACAAACTCTCTATCTGTATAAAAGACAAGTACGTCCAAGGATGGAGTACTGCTGGCACATCTGGGCTGGAGCTGCTAAAACCAGCCTATCCTGCCTTGATGCAGTACAAAATAGACTTCGTGGCTTAGTGAGGGATGCCCTTTTCTTTCCCTGCAACCTCTCTCCCACAGAAGGGATGCTGCGAGCCTATCTTTGTTTTACCGTTATTTCCATGTCAAGGGGTCGTCCGAGCTCCAATCTTTGGTCCTCCCCCGCCAATCTTTCACGAAAAATACCCGTCTAGTTGAAACCACTGTCAGTAATTTTCCCCATTCTTTATCTGTGCATAAATCAAAACGTGGATTCCATGAACAAATCTTCTTTCTTAGATGTGCGCGCCTGTGGATCTCTCTTCCGTTTGCCTGCTTCCCACCTGACTACAACTTGGATGTCTTCAAGTCCTGATGAATCCACCTCCTAAGTTATAAAATCTCCAATACTAACGATTACTACAATACTATCCCATTGATTACTTTACACGCAATAACCCTTATCCCCGAATGGCTTCCGTGCCTCTATAAGTGGTGACCATGATGTAAAAAAAAACTGTGGGAAGCTGTGCAAAGCAGATTGAATAGCATCTCGTCGTCGCAGTTTTCCACTTTGGTTGAGAACATATCTAAAAGGATTTATCTTTAAAATAAATCAAAAGGGAACACGATTTCATCCTAAGCATTTAATTAAGTAAATGTTTTGTTCTGTGTTATTAGTCTAGTTAGAGTTTCGTTGTTCAATTGTTCATTGTTCAATATAGCGTTTAGTGCAATAAAATGTATACAATTTTAGCCCATTTTTTTGCTCACGAGTGTATATATATATATATATATATATATATATATATATATATATATATATATAAAGCAAAGATAGACGTGGAATATAAACGTAAAAATATGCGTATAAATTAAGAACATAGCAAGCTTCCATTTAGTATACATTAGGCAAAGCATTTTTCCAGTTTATCCATCGCAAGTATAAGTTCAGAAAAGCTAGAGGAGGTGTAACTATGAGGCCTTTTTTCGGGTTTTATTTTGACTAAGCTGTTTGCAGTTTACAGGCAATAAATAGTGCACGGTTAAAGAAATATAGCCCCAAAACAGATAATTGTGTGGAGGTTTTGCAGAACATATAATATAGTTAACACATATTAATCAACGCAAACATAGTTGCATTAAGTGCATTGCAAAATATTGAAATATTGCTATACATATATTAGACGCAATTCTTCAAGAAAGTTATCTCTTTGTAATATGTACATATCAATATATATATATATACATATATATACATATATATATATATATAAAGTATATATATACATATATATATATATATATATATATATATATATATATATAAAGTGAAATTCTATGCCTGTATGTGTCTGTGTGTGTACATTTCCATACCAAAGTGCTCTGTCAATTTTAGGTCTACAGACTCGTGATTTTACATAAGGGGTATTGTGATTTGGTAAAATCTTTTTTATCAGTTTTCGGATTGGAATTCTGTTGTCAAGAGGTAAACATTCAACAATTTAACCTTTGAAAAGTCTATCAAACTCTTCTAACAATTTTGGTTCATAACACTTGAAATTTTAGATGTACGTTACTTGGACATGTATCAAAATTTCCAATTTCATTTGCGACCAGAATAATGAGTGTTATGCGGTCAAAATCAGTTCAAATTTAGAAAAGTTCACCTCTGATGTTTTTACTAAATTTCTCAGACAATTTCTGGTCTAAACAATTCAAATTTTACCTAAATGGCATTAACACATAGGGGGCGTTATTAACACTACATGGGGCCCGAGCAAAGCTGGTTTAACTGCTAGTATATATATATATATATATATATATATATATATATATATATGTATATATATATGTGTGTGTGGGGGTGTGTGTCTGTCTGTTTGTCTGTCTGTATAGAACTATATATATAAATAGTAAAATTTAATAATTGTAAATTGTAAATCAGTTTCAAAAGGAAAGACAAACAGAATCAACTTGAGTGTACAATCGTTTCATAAACGATAAAATATCCACTTTCTCAATCTTCTACCCAGATCATTGAATGTTTTTTTAACATTCACAATAAAAATAATCTTAAATTTCTTTCTTTCGACATAGAATCATATTACTAATTTATATCACCAATGTTATTAAATAAGTCCCTTTTAATGGCACGTAAAATAACTGATATAACTCAAGACGAAACAAATTTTGGAGCAGAATTAACACCCCGGACCATTTCAACATTTCAATGGGTTCGACCGACTCAGGTCACGAATACAGTTTGCCTTTTTCTCTTGGGGTAAATTTATGAAATACCCCCAGAACAATTCAGTTTAGGAGGGGGGATTTTAAAGAGACGATGCAATCTTCATAACTTGTGCACATAAAAAAATACGAAAAAGCAAATAAATCACCACACAAGCTTTTCAAAAATTATGGACTGACTATAAAAATCGACCCTAATAAAATAATAGTTGACGTCTAAGACGTAACATAACACCTTACAAACTCTACGTTTTAACTCTATCTAACTAAATTCCCCGTACTATATGTCTATAGTAATCACACCTTCCTAATTTAATATTGAAATCAATAGAATATCTTAACTTTCTTCTAACAAATCTATATTAAATAGAAACACAAACTACTACAATGATGCAGGAGAAAAAACACAAATTTGATACCAAAATAAAACTGAAAAAATACAGACCACAATAATCATAATAAACCTAGTAAAACATAATAACCTATAATATGGACATTTCAATCCACAGAATAAAATACGAAGAATAATCAAACAACATTACAGAACCAAACTAAATCCCTCGCATCAGCCATTAACACCAATAAACACCAACACCATGTCATTAAACGTAAACAGACAGAGATATGCCATCTGGTTTAACACTTAATACTATAAGAATGTTAAAAACATAGCCAGAGAAGTTTTCAAAATAGAAAAACTTCAAAACATCACTCTTCCACAAAAACATCGTCAAAACATCGTATTTAACACTGCCGAACTTAAATTAAAAGACTAATTAGTAACAACAATGAAAAAATTAAGAAAATACAATATACAAATATACAAAATATCGTAAGCTGTAACTGAGGAGACAAAAACACATGCCCTTATCAAGGTATCTGCAAAGTTAATAGCCGAATTTACAGTTGCACAGTAACAAACATTCCAAATGTAAATTCTAATAATAGAAAACGTATAATTACTTTAATACAGACTAACACTAACGCACAATTAACAAATAACAACACCCATTACCCCATCAAACAATTTAGTACAACTTGCATAAACGTCTGTTATAACACTACCACTATTAAACAAACTTAAAGAAACTATTACAACCCTATTAAACAAACTGCGATATATTTGGACCAACTTATGGTCCTATTAAACACAGAATCTCCACAAATAAACCATCTTTCAAAACATATCCTAAAAAAAAAACCATTAGCAAAATATATTTGGTATCTCAAATATATGAATATCTATTTTAACATAACATGGAGAATGCCAGGCTCTTTTAAAACATATACACCCGGTGACATAGTCTTCATCAATTGTAGATTTGAGGCTCCGGCTATATTGAAATTCAATGAGAATAATCATCATGTTTACACCGAAAAGATTAAATATCTTCACCATGCATACATAGACGTTGGATGAAATTTGACATATTAAAACCACCATAAAAATATTATTAATCTAATGAGTAACTTTATAGTTTTCGTTTTAAAAGTATTAATAACATTATTTAATAATAATAATAAGAGTAATTATTATTATTATTATTATTATTATTATTATTATTATTATTATAACTATCATTATCATGTTATGTGATTATATTGTAAAAATAACTATCATTATTATTAACATTGTTATATTTCCCTATATCTTAGGTCCTTAAAAGTTTATTTTATTTTATGTTTCCCTTGGATTTTAAATTTTAAATTTAGTGTCCTCAAAAATTAACTGTTCATTACTCCAGCATTTTTAATTGAAAAAAAAAAAACCCTAAATAATTATTTCAACGCTTCGGAGACAAGATACAGCAACATGCCTAAAATATACTGAATGAACTTAATACACATTTTATGATGAAAATCAAGAAGTTGTTTTAATAAAATTTATTTTTTATTCCAAAAACCTTTTCTTTTTCTTCTAATTTTATGCCTAATTTTCTATTTCATTATCAACGTAAAATTAATAACTTCGTTCTTATGTCTTTATATATTTGCGGGAATATCCGCCTTACTTACTACAAAAATGCTAGTATAATTTTGGTGTCTTAAACGTCTCCCCGCTGTATTTTGCTGATGAGGAGATTATATTTCAAGACAAAACTTTTGTCAAATATTGCCAATAATTTTGTCAATTAAATAAAATGAATATCGTTTTCGAAACGATCATGCACTCAAGTTGAGTTTGTTTGTCTCTTCCTTTGAAACCTATTTGTTATTTACAATTAATACTAATTTTACTCGATATTATATATATATATCTATATATATAAAAATGTAAAGTTGGTTCGTTCTAAACAAATAAAACCCTATTTCTAAGTTACCAATTTATTTGAAATTTTCAGACAACCCATCTTTAGAGTTTAGAGATCTTTTTATGTTATTGAAATAAATTTACTTCGTGATTTATTAAAATTAAAATATTAAATAAAATAAATATATTTTTTTTACTGCGAATCTGTTCTGTTGATAAAACTGAACTTCCGGTTCGATTCATTTCACAGCCACGAATTGACGAAAGATTTCATTTTCTGTTAACTCGATAAGTAAAAAAAACAAAACAAAAAAACTTACTCATGCAGAGAGTGATCCGTGCTGAAATAATAATGTTATTATTTAAAAAGCCATTCTTAACATGGGGAAGGGAGGGTGTTTTGTACCTATTCTGTACTTTAACCTTACAATTGAATAAAAGCATATAACACTTTAAACATGGAAAACGATTTAAAAAAAATAGCGCGGATCAATCTCTGCATTAGCACACACACAAAAAAAAATAATAATAATCCCATATTTTAAAACTTTAAATTCATTTATGTACTTATGTTTTTTAAATTTTATTTATGTTAAGGCTTCACTCATGAAACATTACGTTTTAATTGTTTAGTTTATTTTCACGGCATTGTTTACATAAAAAAGTTTGTTTTAACTTTTTCTAAACTGTTTCATTTTTACGCCTCAACGTATTATAAACACCCTAACCCCCCATGTTAAAAAAAAAAACGCCCGTCCATAAACCTCGAAAGCCGTTCTTAACATGGGGAAGTTAGGGTGTTTATAATATGCTGGGGCGAGTCGTAAAATTAACGAAGTTGCTATCTATTATTTATTGCAAAAATTGCTTGAAATTTATTTATTTGACAAAAAATTAAATTTTGGTACTCCTTGGGCGTTGAGTTCCATGGCGACCAGTAGAAAAAAATAATAGTCGCTCCCTTAGTCTCCCACCTCACCCCGCGCGTAACATATTTTATTTACTGACGTTGCCGTAACTAAACGATTATCTGTCACATTTACAAACATTTATTTATTTATTTATTTTGAAAAAAGTTTTACTTTTTATGAATATTAAAAGAAAAATGGGTACTCATGCAGAGAGTGATCCATGCTGAAATAATAACGTTATTATTTAAAAAGCCATTCTTAACATGGGGGAGGGTGTTTTGTAACTATTCTGTACTTTAACCTTGCAATTGATTAAAGAAAAAAAACACGATTTAAAAAATAGCGCAGATCACTCTCTGCATTAGCACCGAAAAATGTTACTAAACATTTATTAATAATTTCTCACTTTTTACAAACATTTGATTTTAAATTTCTTTTTAAATGACGACTTTTATCGACTTTTTTTAAATATATAAATATAAATATATATATAAATATAATAATGGTGTTTATTCCAATATCCGTTGTTAACATGGAGAGGTTGGGGGTGTTTATTCTGAAAGCCGTTCTTAACATTTGTGGAGGTGGATCTAATGTAAAAAAAAAATAAATTAAAAAAAAAAACTAAATCATTTACTAATAACTTCTCACTTTTACAAATATTTTTTTAATTTACATGCGCAGATGAACAAATTGTTGAATAGTGCGAAAACAAAACATTTAGGTCCACCTCCACAATTTTCTTTTTTAAATGACGACTTTTATTGATAAATAAATTTACTTCTCCGCAACTTTTATTGATAAATAAATCTACTTCTCTGCCACGGGCACTGAACCCCTCCTTTTTTTTAATAGTATTTTCGGGTGGGTATGCTGACAACAAATATCAGTTAAATTTTGCAAATAGCCCCCCCCCTCCAAAAGTGGTGTTTATTCCGGAAGCTGTTCTTAATATGAGGAGGTTTGGGAGGGGGGTGATTATAAGGTGGACCTAATCTAAAAAAAAAAACAAGTTGTTTATGCGCACATAAGCAACTATTTTTTTATTAACTTTTTTTAATTTTTAATTTAAAAATTAGTAAATTTCAATGAATAGAATAATAAATCATTTATCATTAATATGTGTTTTTGGTTTTGTGTTGAATGAAACTTTTTTTTTCATTACAACAATAATGAACCAATTTAAATCTTCCGGCATGCGTTTAAGGGTTACGAAATTATCAATAAATCGTTTAGTTACTAAGCCAACGTCAGTAAATAAAAAAAATGTTACATGCGCATGCATTAGCCTTGACTGGGAGGGGGGCTAAGGGAGCGACCATTAAATAATTATGCTGGTCGCCATGGAACTCAACGCCCAATGAGTACCTAAAGTGGCACTTATGCACTTATGTTACAGTGCTATTTTTTAAAATAGTATTTTCCTGTTAAATTCAAATTTTACAATATGTTTTTCTTTTATTAATTTGTTAAGTGAAAGTACAGATAACCCGGTCGGTTTCTAATGCGAGGAAAATCTAGCCCCCCTCCCCAAAAAAGGGGTACTCTGGATAATAACAAAACATTAAAATTGCCTCAGTCTCTAAAGATTTCTTCTCTACTGAACGAGGAAAAAAACGGTGAAGTGTAGTTCACCTTCTGTTTCTCTCCCCCTCTCTCAATATCTCTCTCTATCCATCTCTCCCTTTCCCTCTCTCAATCTATCTTTCTCTCTATATCACCCTCTCCATCTCTCTTTGAGCCCCTTTCTCTCTCTAACTCCTTCTATCTCTCTCCTTTCCTCTGTTTCATCCCTCTCTGTTTCTAACACTCCACCTCTCTCTCTGTTTATTTATCAATCCCTTTATCTCTCTATCTCCTTCTCTTTCTCTATTTTCCTCTCACTGTCTCTTTTCTATCTATATATCTTCCTCTCTATCTGTCCATCTCTAATCCCTCATTCTATTTTAGTGTCCTAAATTAATTACAGTGAATAAGGCATTGTCAAAACATGGATAAATCCTATTTTAGTCACCTAATTTACTGACTGTGAGAATAGAAGTTATTTGGAAATTACTGCTACCTTGAACAGCACCAGAAGTAACTGGTAAAACCTTTCTAATTAAATTGATTTGGCGGCCATTAGGTAACAAAATGACATAGCCTTAGCGCTTGCTGCATGAGGAATACCTGCGACCTTGCGGCCAAGTAGAATAATTATTTATTCTACTTTAAAACATTAAACTTTTCAAAAATCTCATCTTCGACATCTCAAAAACATCCAATATGGGGAAAAATATTGCAGAAATGCAAACTTATTGTTTAGGATGAATGCACAATGGTACGCAAAACATCACTTGAGGCTCTTGGTCGATCCTTGCAAGATTTGCGTGGCAATGTCAGACCATTTGGGAATGCAGTAATATTGCTTGCAGGAGATTTCAGACACATGTTACCTGTTATTCTTCAATCAACACCAGCAGAGGAAATAAATGCTTGCCTCAAATACTCTACTTTTTTGTTCCATGTGAAGACATTAAACTTAACTCAAAATATGCATGTACAGTTGCAGACTGTTCGATCCGCACAAAAACTTTTGCATCACTTGTGGGAAATTGGGTACGAAAAAGTGCCAGCTGATCAGAGTTAAGGGCAAAATTCTTTGACTTTTAACTTCTGTAATTTCTGTAATTTTATTTCATCAAAAGAATAGTTAGTTTAAAAGGTTTTTGCAGATATTCAAAATATAAGAATTCCATTTGACTAAGTGAATGAGCTATTCTTGCAGGTCAATACAAAGATGCCCATGAACTTAACGCTATAATTAAATGTAAAATTCCAAGTGAGGTAGTCAAATACAAATCCATCGACACTGTTGTGAAAGCAGATAAAGTGGTTAATTATCCAACAGTTATATTTGCCAGGGATGCCACCGCATGTATTGTAACTGAAATTTGGTGTACTAATTATCATGTTGTGAAATATAAACCAATCCAAGGTTTGCAATGGCACATAGCTTGCAGTAAAAAACAAACAAACAATATCATAGAAACAACAATCTTAACAGGACCTTTCACAGATGAATATATTTTCATTCCATGCATTCCTATGATTCCACCGGATACATCATTACACTTTAGCAAATTGCACTTTCCAATTTTATTGTCATTTGCAATAACCATCAACAAAGCACAGGGAACAATCTTTACAATTGTGGGCCTTACAGTTACACACTGACTGTTTTTTCACATGGACAATTTATGTTACATATTCAAGAGTCACCAAACCGGAAAATCTCTATATCAGCTAAGAAAATGGAACAATAAAAACTGTGTACCCATGCAAAATGGAAATTTAAACCTATAAGAAACATGCTTTTTCTCATTTTGGAACTTTTTCCATTGCGCCAATTTGTGCCACAGCAACGCGTGGCAGGGTACAGCTAGTATATATATATATATATATATATATATATATATATATATATATATATATATATATATATATATAGTTATTCTCTTTTAGAAAACATGCTCTTCTATGACCCATTCACATTATTTAAAAGTATATAAGATAATCCCAAATAATAAGTTTCAGTCTTCTATGACTCCAGTAAATCCAGTTTTACAATAACTCAAGTAATGAATACATTATTACTAACCAATGCTAAAAAAATCATAAATGTAATGTAGATACGAATAAGCTGTAAGAATAAAGCTTTCCAAGGATGTTCAAAACAATGAAATACCACTTATAAGCATAGGCAGTTTATAAACGTATCGCTGACAATAATTAGATAGGTTTCTAACAAAAGGTACATGAATAACACGAGAAACCGTGATTCAGACGCTGATAATACTATTCACGAGAATGCTATAATTTATGTGGCTTTTCGACACATTTGAAATACCAATACCACAGATAGATTTTGAACTAGCAAGACTACAATGAACATGTAAGCTTATGGATTTTTATAAATGTTGTTAAAAATGCATTGAAAACAAAAAAAGTACTCAGCTTAAAAAGGAGTGTATGATAGTAACTTACCATAGTTTGTCAGTTAATATACTCTTCTATGCATTATATATATATATAGTAGCTTACGATAACTGATAGGTATAATCGAGCAGTATTTATGTAACAAAATATAGTTTACAATTTTTCATGTTATATATCGCATAATTACGGTGACACACTGATTCTCGTAAGATCATCGAAGTTAAGAAAAGTTTAGCTCGGCCAGTACAAAAGTGGGTGATCGTTTAGTAATACAAAGTTCTGTTTGTGCTGTTTGCTGATAGGGACATGTTTTTTAGTCGTCCTTGACTTTTCCTCCTGACTAGTTACCAACAGTATAGACTTGGTGGAAAAATAATTAGGGGTTTCCCAACCCTTACTTCTAAATTAAGCGCGTGTTATCCAAGATCACTTCATAAGAATCAGATAGTCCTCGGGTTCAGAGGGACGAACATTAACTCTTGTAAATATACTACTACTGTTTTTATTATAATCAGCCTGTCAACAGCACGGCATTGTTTAGACGTTAGACATGTATTGACATCAGTTGGCATATGGTTGTCTAGCATTATCCATTTGCAACACTGGACTAGCTCAGCCGTTCAGAAAATTATTAGTCTAGCCTCTTCAAACTCGCAGAACGATGAGAAAAAGTAATTCATAAACTTCCATGGAAAATTAAATTCTTCCTCCTTCCGGCGGTTTTTGTTCAGGTAGTGCACTTCCGCTTTTTTTTAGAAATGTTCGTCGCATCAAAAGTACTAAATTACTTGAACAGATAAGAAGAAACTTGCTTTTCAAATCAAACAAGGAAGCCTTGTTCGTTTGACCAGCTCGAAGCACATCCAGCAGGGCGGATATCATTTTGTGTGTGCCTTTTTTTTACTTAGATATGATATTTCAGCTTCAACCGGTTGTATGTTTATAGACTCTCTTACATTTAATCGTGTTTAAACTGAAGAACGAAATAAAATATCTGCGTGGGTTACGTAATGTAATTAGTTTTCCACAATGCGGGCTTAGGCTTCTTTTTCTGATTTCGATCATATAATGTGTATTTTATAATTTAACGTATTACTTTTTCTTTCTATTTTTCTCTTTCTCTCCTGTTTTACGTATGTCCTTATGTGTTCGAGGGTCGTTCAAAAGTAATGGATCCTCTTTTTCGAAGATTTGGTCGTTCATGAGCGACGAGGGCAGGAGTGGTACTATTAAAACGAGTGAAATTTGGTACTCCATGATTTATTTTTCTACATAGTAACCACCATCTTAAGTGCAATCTCGGCAGCCGCTTTTGACTCCTCCGTCGAAAAAGTCCAGAGTGGTTGCCGTCACTCACATCCCCGTAACCACTCTGAAATTGACGAACTCATCTCTAAATTGTATTGACATACACTGCATCGGTTTCGTAAACAAAAGCCGGTTAAATTTGATCAGTTCATTTTTTCGGCATGGTGGAATACAATGACGTGTTTCTATTTCTGAGACACCTCGATTAAAAAGGGTTTTTATTTAGCCTAACACCCTCAATATGTGCAACAGAGAAATAGAAATTTTAGTTCATGAATTTATGAATTCACTCATTAAAACATTGCAATTTGCACCCCACCCCCCCGTAATATATTCAAAGGAAATAAAATAGGTGGCATTATTTTGTAACGTTTAATGTACTTGTGGGTCATCGCTTTTCAAGACCTGGAATCCACTCTAGGATAAGAGTTTATGAGTGTTTGGGAGAGAGTAAGGTAACACTGTTATGATCAGAAATAATTTTATTTGGTAGAATATTCTATTATATAAGATGACTGATGAACAAGTAATTATTTATATTAAACTTGGAAACAGTTATGTCATAGTCAAGTTAAGAATCAGCCCCAAGGTGTAGTTCTCCACATACGGACAGCTGTAGAAAAAACACACACACATTGGGTCATATAATTTTCGATTGGTTGTAGGGACATATGGAGAGTAAGGAACATTCTTGATGGTTGTTGTAGTATGGCGAACGGGAATTAAGCCTCTGCTCAGATACTTTAGATTTGGCACCCAATGCAAAATACTCCATTGTGTTGTCTATAAACATGTTGCAATAGTGCTAGAGCCGCAAGACAACTTTAGTTTTGTAACATCCCCTTTTGTAAAAGCAACTGAAATATGCGTGCAATGAAAGCAGCACATTCATATATAAGTAACTAGCAGGACCCGTTAACCGGCGTTGTCCGGTGGATCCATGCCCCCTCTTCGTAAAAAAAATAAACTACGGTTGTTGTTGATGTGTGTTGTTGTTGTTAGTGGTGGTGGTGGTGGTTGTGGTGGTTGTGGTGGTTGTGATGGTGATGGTGGTGGTAGTGGTTGCGGTGGTGGTGTTGGTGTTGTGGTAGTGGTCTGTCCAATCACCAATGTCCTATTGTTTAGAACGGATTACAGAAGACACCAACTTTTCTGAGGGGTGAAACTGTTCAAGTACTATCTCCAAGTTCAACCTTGATGTATGTTGTAAGCATACCCACTCGCAAAGGCAATAAAAAAAGTTGGGGTGGCTCGATCATGATCACACAGTACTTATTCAATTAAGTAGAAGTTTATAATTGAAAACGGATCCCCTAGGATAAAAGTCATAGAAAATATTATCATCTGAAAAGTAAGCTTGTAATCGATGACATTAACGTGAATAAAGTTAAATTATGTAATTTAAAGGACTTGTTCATTTCGGCAACGTCTGTCAGAGATTCGTTCATATTTGCATTTCATAAGTTTTGACTGTCGATCGAATGATATTATTTATTAATTCAAATCACGGTTTTCCTTACTCTTTTGCTTCTAAATTTTTCCCTGTTTAAAGTTTAATCATGTGATTACAGTGTAGCGACAATGAAGTAAAGCATTAATTGAAGTGCTGCTGCTGCTCAATACGCTATTAAAAACACCGTCTGGGTACGTATGCTCTTACGTTATCGTGATGGCGGGTGTTTTGTAATTATTCTGTACTTCCACCTTACAATGGAAAAAAACATCAAAGATATCGTAAAACTTGAATGCATATATATATATATATATATGTATATATATATATACGTGCAAACAGTTAATAAAGCATGTTAAAAACACTTTGAAAAATAATTAAAAACATATTTAATCTGGAAAGGAAACACTAAATAAGTGGATAGTCCTTAATCCGCGGAGTTTCGAAGAAATACTCTCCCTCTCATCAGAGGGTAGGAATTAGCAAAATGCGGGGTCGGATTTTGCATGCAGAAGTATTTGATGAAACAACAAGTAAGTCAAAGATCTTACTTTATAACAAAAAAGTGAAGCAGAGGGAATATGGCGAAGAAAAAGGTGCTTACACGTGAATGGATAGTCTGGTGGAAGATAAATAATCCAGTGAAGGTAAAATCCAAATATATAACTTCAATAAAGTTAATTGAATTTCCATTTGCACAAATAAAATCCAAGGAAATCGCGTAATTGGAAGATGGTCCAAAATAATACAAAGGCAGAAATCCATGGAAAAATTCACAAACATGTGTACAAGGGAAAAAAAGGAAAAAATTCCAATAATATTAATAAAAGAAAAATAAGATATGCTTTTCACTCTACTATCGAGACATAAATATAAATAAGAAAGATCAGGGAAGAAGAAGAGGAAAAAATAAATGGTGATAGAATTCAATATAAAATAGAAAAACAAATGTCAAAATGACCAAGACAGGAAAAGTTAAAAAGCGTGAAAAAATATATAGGGCAAAATAATATAGGTCAACTGAAATGTACAGGTCATCACTTAAAACTATCTGCAAGAGTTGTTAGAAGATACTCAATGGAAAATAATGATCAGAAGGAAAGTATTTCTCCGAATCTCCGCGGATTAAGGACTATCCACTTATCTAGTGGATCCTTTCAGAGTAAATATGTTTTAACTCTTTTTCAAAATGTTTTAAACATGTTTCATTAACTGTTTGCTCGTATTATAAACGCTATCTCCTATTTGATTTTATCGAGCTTTTACATTTGGCTTAGATAACTTTATAAATAGTAATTATTTAATATTTATAATATACTTTAATTTTACCATCGTGGTTCATTTTGGTAAATTTAATAGTTATTTTTATTATATATATATATGTGTGTGTGTGTGTGTGTGTGTGTGTGTGTGTGTGTAAGTAAATTCTTGGTACAGCAAAATGGAAGGAGAAATTTCAGAGGAAACATAATTTAATTTAAATAAAAAGATCAAAGAAACAAAAAAAACGGGCAGGTGGAATTGTTAAAATTTCCTTAAGGCCTTATCGTCTGACCCTCTAAGGGGAAACGTCAGAATGATAAATGAAAAGCTAAGAATCGAATGAGGAAAGAGGGAAATTGGTTTCAGTTGGAAAACCCGTGAGAAAAAAAATATAATTATCACTGTTCAGGTGGTTTTAAATCAGTAAATATTTCCAACTGATGTTTCAAAATCTTTTGTCTACACAGGCTAGGTCGAGAGTTATTAATGACTAACGCCTCAATGATATTGAGATGATAGTTCGACCTAGCACTGTATAAAACAGAAAACCAACCATCGGAATATTGGTCAGAACACCTATTTATACTAATCAGGTGATTACCAATGGCGGACTCATGAGCTTGGGAGTGCCCGGATGTTCTCGAAACCTGGTGTAATCGAATATTCCGAGGGATATGTTTGGATATTCTCATTTCCAATCTTTGGGATGTCTTGCCAACGTAGTCAGCTCCACACTGACAAACAAATTTATAAACAACATAATTCTTTTGAATGGTTGGCAAAACATCTTTACAAAAAGAAGAGAAAAATGTTCGAGTTGTGTAAACTACTCTAAGCATAGTAGCTGGAAAACAACGTTGAGTAGCAGAAGAAATCCTTTCAACAATATGAAGGCCATCAGGACCTAACCATGGTAATTTTAAATAAATAGGACAACGTGATGGAATAATACGTTTAACACTATTAAATTTAGCTTCGTGCTGCTACCTATAATAGCATTACTGGGGAAAGTTGCACTGTTATTTCCTCTCGTATGACCCAATGCGTAGCCATAACGCGGGAGCGTTTTATTCCTGGGCGCCGTCGTGCTAGCATTTATTTTTGTGTAGTTTTTTTTTATCTATAGTATTTTTTATTTTATTTTTAATTTGGTCAGGGTTTACTTTTTTAATTAGCATCCTCATATTTGCACATCTGGCTATCCCGTTTGACAAGGACATGGCGAGATATACCAATAAACCACTTTACAAAGAGACCGAAGTCACACGAGGTCTGTGTCATGTGTGAGGTGTCAAATATCATATTCCAGTCGATAAGCATCAATTTGTTTTTACTGTTATTACTTTCAGGTAAAACCGAGAATAGGCTTTGTTAATGCAGCATTAATTGCTAAATATAAGTCTTCAATTACAAAATATTAATCACATAAAGCAGCTCAACAAAACAAAGTGAAATAAAAAGGTCAAACATAAACACTATTTTGGATTAAAATAACTAGATAACGTTGATATGTGCTATGTGATAACGCATACCAACTTCGACAGCGTTGATATGTGCTAATTTTGCCTATCACGAATACAAGTCCTTGAAAGATTTGCCCAACAAGTGTTGGATAATGTTAACGTAATATGTGTATCAAATTATTTATGTGTTAAAATCAATGTTAAAATATGTTTATACATTTCGTAAAATTCCTTTCAAATTCGTAACAAATATATTAGTTACAGATAGCGAACACAGGAAGCTTAAGTTTTTCAATACAATAATATCTTTTAGGTGGAAATAAGAAATGCCTGAAGGTCGTTTCAATTCTGTATTTTTCTGTTCTGCATGAACAATCTTACACAATTATAGATGCCATATTCATAGTGCGAACAAACGAATAGCATGCAAAATATCAGTAGATGAGGCTAACATCTAAACGTCAATGCAACTTCATGTGATCAAGTCTAACGTGACATTTCGAAGTTTAAGCTTTCCAGTGAAGTTTTAGAACATGCATTGCAATATTTGATACCTTTTGGATTTAATTCACGTAACAAGCGATTCAGGATTTTTTTTACCTGATGTGTAACTAATCCTAAAATCAATTCTAATACAAATAGAAATTAATAATTTATTCTTTCAAGAAGTTATTCAATATTTAATCTTTTGATATAAATACGTAATAATGATATTAAACGAAATATACTGAATTGTATTTTTAAAAAATATTTCGATTTTTTATACATTTATAGCATGAAAACATAGGATCCATAGACACATTTACTTACGAAGCACATCTTTACCTTTACGATGCTTTTACGATGGGTTTTCTTTCTTTTGTTACTTAATCAACGCACGTCGAGTGTCAAGCATATAAATATGATTGGACTGTAAAGACGAGAGAGACCCAACGTCTGTCTCAAGGAGAGAATCGGAGAGACAACGAGATCGAGACTCGACGACTACACAGCCGATACCTTCTCCAGGGAGGGTCTCCCCTTGACTCTACCAATGGATTCTATGTAAATATTGTATATCCTTTCTTGCTCTCAATATATCTGTTCTTTTTTACTTTTGTGTTGTAGTTATTTATTTCCATGTGTTCCGTCGAGTTGCGAATGTTACAAATCTCATAATTCTCTTAATAAGGCGTTCACAGCCAGTGGTTATGCGATAAACATATAATTGGAAACAGCGAAGAATATATTAACTCTGAAATAACAAATAACGTGGAGTAATAAAATAGGTGAAATGCCGAAATTATAACAAAATACAAAACTACTGACTGGAATTGATAGGTGCAAGTAGAAACAAAAAAACGTATTAAATTAACACTAAAAACAAAATGGCAAATATAAAGCAATACAAATCAGTCCTTGAGTATCTAAAATCTCTCTAATAAAAAGAACTTAAAATATATTAAGGAAAACTTTAGACGCCATTAGATGCTTAAGCTTACATTCTCATCTAAAATTTTCCTGAGCTACATGATGGATTTTTAACGGACCTGATTAGGTTCAGGAGTAATTAAAATGTATTTCGAAATCATACTTTTAAGATCAGTTTTGTTTAGGTGAACTTTTTATTTTGCATGGCAGACATAAACGTAACCACAAACACAATGTTTTATACTTTAAGAAATCAGTTAAAAGTCAGAAACACCACGCTTGACTAAACTCTTAAGAGTAAATATAAAATTCTAAGTACGACGGCGATAGGGAAACGTATTAATATCATCTTTCAGAGTTTTAATTTAAGATATGTTTCGCACATGGATTCGTCTTAAATAGGTTTCTAATAGTAGTGGTTGATGAATAGAAATTAGAAGCTCACAGTATTTATGCTGGATTCCATCAGGGGTCCACACTGGGCCTAACTCTATTCCTGATCAACATAAATGATTTCCCAAATCACACCCCAAGATCATCCGCAAACATTTATGCTAACGAAACTACCGTCGATGGCAACACTTCAAAGGCCGTAAATGACCAAGTTCTCTGATTCTCTCTCCGCTGATTTTGAGCACGTGGTGCAATGAGGAAAGAAATCGCTTGTTAGATTTAATGCATATGAAACTAAGCTTCCACCTTTCATCATAAACGCGTTTATCCCCGTCTGACATGAATTAAAATGAATGGCTCTCGTCTTGGGAAGGTTCCATTTTTTGACAAGCTCCTGGGTCTGTCTTTGATTCCTGATCGGACACGCACCACGCACATCAAATCTGTATCTACGGCTGCTGGAAAAATGGTTGGATCATTCTATCGCTTCAGTAAATATTTTACTGCTGATGTAATTCTCTACTTGTATATACATATATATATATATATATATATATATATATATATATATATATATATATATATATATATATATATATACAGTGATGATCATATTTATTGGCACGGTAAAATAAAAGTTAAATTTTGTCTAATAAATTCTAAAAAAGGGATTAAATTAAAGAAAATAACAAAGTATATTATGTATTTTTAACTGGCCTTTCCGATGCAGCAATCGGATTTTAGAAAAAATAAATGACAAAGGAACAACAAACATAATTGCAAAAAACCCTTGTTCAAAATTATTGGCACGGCTTTGTTTTTCTTTTAGTATCAGTATAATATCAATCAATTTCCGGTTTACGTGCTTTCTGAACTTTTTTATAGCCATATTATGCTTGTTTAACGCTAATTCAGTGAATAATTTTTTTCAGATAATTTTTAGATAGCGATTTATTTAAACTATTATAAGTGACTAAATTATAATTTTCAATCGCCATGGTTAAAACTAAGGAACACAGCGAAGATGTCAGGAAGCTTGTTGTAGCATGCCATACCAATGGGGAGGGCTATGATAAGATTTCAAAGAAGCTAAACCTTCCCAAATCCACTGTTAGAGCCATAATAAACAAGTTCAAATCGCAAGGCCACGTTATGAGTTTAGAGGGTAGAGGGAGAAAAAGGATTATTTCCCCAAGAGATGAACGGAAAATTGTTCGACAAGTAAAACAAAACCCAAGGATCTCTGTTGGGGAGATTGTTGATGAACAGAGCACCTCTGGAGTGAATGTATCTCGACATACAGTTGGTAGAGTTTTGAAGAGAGCTGGTTTAAAAGCATGTCGTCCGAGAAAGACTCCCTTATTGAAGCCTATGCACCTGAAAGCAATATTGGATGAAAACCTGAAAGCCTCTGCTAAAGAGCTCTCACTTGGTCGTCGTTGGTGGTTCATGCAAGATAATGACCCAAAGCATTCGGCTAAACTGACTAAGAAATGGCTTGAGGACTATCATATTAATGTTTTGGAGTGGCCATCACAAAGCCCAGACCTTAATCCAATTGAAAATTTATGGAGAACATTAAAATTGAGGGTAATGCAAAGGAAGCCTAAGAATCTTATTCAATTGGAGGATTATTGTCAGGAAGAGTGGGCTAAAATTACTACTGAAAAGTGCAACAACTTGGTTGTAAACTATGAAAAGCGACTGAGGAAGGTAATCAAGGCCAAAGGCTATACAATTGATTATTAAATAAACCGTGCCAATAATTTTGAACAAGGGTTTTTTGCAATTATGTTTGTTGTTCCTTTGTTATTTATTTTTTCTAAAATCCGATTGCTGCATCGGAAAGGCCAGTTAAAAATACATAATATACTTTGTTATTTTCTTTAATTTAATCCCTTTTTTAGAATTTATTAGACAAAATTTAACTTTTATTTTACCGTGCCAATAAATATGATCATCACTGTATATATATATATATATATATATATATATATATATATATATATATATATATATATATATATATATATATTGAATACTTTTGCAAAATCCGGGAAGGAGATGCTAGAAGCAGCTTATCTTGCTTTGTTAATTTCAAAATAGATTTCGTGATCTAGTGGACGATGCTGTTTTACTTTTTTCCTTCAGCGTCTTTTCAACAGAAGCGGCTTTGTGAACCTGTCCCTGCTTTATCGTTATATTCATGGCAAGTACTCGTCTACGTTCCAATATATGGCCCTACATTGCTTGATATTCACGGAAAACATTCGTCTAACTGAAACCAAAATCAATAATTTCTCCCACTCTTTATCTGTTCCTATATCTGAACGAAGATTCAATAAGCAAAACTTTCTTTGAAGTGAATAGTATCAGTAAGTAAAGAATTGCCTTTTAGAAAGGTTTTATTAACTGTAAAATACACGTACGCTCTTGAAAGGATCGAGCGGGAAAATGAAACAAAGGGCGCTTTTATTATGAATGTCAATCCCAAGGGGGATAACTCTTAACAACAAATTAAATCATAACATTTTCCCCGTCCTAAAGTATTCAAGTAAGGGATAATTAATTATAGACAAATTTTTTTTTTTTTTTTTTTTTTTTTACAATCACATAAGAATCATTTTATTTACAAATAACATATGAACCCAAACTGCAGTTTTTTCAGTATTTAGTCACAAAATCCTTATATTTACTAGGGAATTGTCGAACTCGGGACGACCTCCGCACAGATTGGCAGGAATGCTGATTTTCAGTATTATTTTTTAGTGAAATCTGATTTTCTTCAAGATCAGACGATTGATTTTTGTCTTCCTCATGACCAATGTTTTCATTAGTAGAAGGTTCAAATAAAGTCTCTGAAGTAGTAGGATTATTATTAGAGTTTTCTTCATTTGATGAGTTTGGAGCTAAGTCTTGAACGTTGACAGTGGTTTCAGTACCAGAAGGTAGTTGAACATAAGCGTAGTGGGAGTTGACATCTATTAGGGTGGCAGGCGTTACAGGAGGGTCATGTTTACTTGTTTTAGTGTGGTTTCTAATATATATTGGGCCTGGTTTAACCCAAGAAGGAATTGAAATTCCGGAAGCAGATTTACGACTATATTTAAATAGTCTATCATGGGGAGTCATATTAGTGGCAGTACAAAGTAATGATCTAATTGAATGAAGTGCGTCCGGTAGTATGTCTTCCCAATAAGGTAGTTTCATTTGATTAGAATGTAATGTTGTTTGAATGGCCTTCCATAAGGTACCGTTGAGTTTTTCAATCTGTCCATTACCTTCAGGATGATATCTACTTGTTTTAGAAGTAGCAATTCCTTTTTTGTGTAAAAAATCCTTTATTTCTCTTGCTAAGAAATCAGAAGCACGGTCAGTATGTATCATGTCAGGCAAACCAAAAATTGAAAAGAGTTTGTTTAGACAGTGGATAATGGTTTTGCTTGTCATATCTCTGCAAGGAAAAGCGAAAGGAAAACGGGAATACTCATCAATTAGAGTAAGTAGATATTTGTTGCCATGTATAGAAGTAGGTAGAGGGCCTTTAAAATCAAGATTTAATCGTTGAAAAGGTAATATGGCTTGAATGAGAGTCCCTCCATTGGTATTGGCGAATTTAGGTTTCAGTAATTGACAGGATGAGCAAGAGTCAGTAATATTCTTAATTTGATCCAAAGTAAAAGGGAGGTTCCTCGTTCTTATAAAATGGCTTAGTCTTGAAACACCAGGATGACATAATTGTTTATGTAAATCACGAAGATCTTGTTGATTGTAAGTAAGAGCAGAGATGCGAGAGAATGTGTCAGCAGCAATATTTTCAGGTCCAGGTCGATAAACTATAGTGAAATTGTATTGGGATAATTCTATACGCCAACGACATATTTTGTCATTCTTAATTTTTGATTTTCTTTTATTGTCGAATATGAAGCTGATGCTCTTCTGATCTGTGATGACTTTAAAGTGCCTACCGAGTAGAAAATGTCGCCACTTACGGAGAGCTTCTACAATAGCGGCTGCCTCTTTTTCTACTGCATGGTGCTTAATTTCGTTAGTATTGAGAGTTCTTGAAAAAAATGCAATAGGACGACCTTCTTGATTTAGTGTTGCAGCAATGCAATAGTTACTAGTGTCCGTTTCTACTTCAAATTCTTTATTTGGATCTACCGTTATTAAAGTGGCGTCTTTTAGATCATTTTTCAATGTTTGAAAAGATTTTAATACAGATGGAGGTAGTGGAAATTCTTTGTTTTGATTTAGTAATAAAATTTTATCAGAAAATTTTTTAATGAATTTGCAGTAATAGGAAAACATTCCAACTATTCTTTTTTGAGATTTAAGATTCAGCGGAGGTGGCATTTCGAGTAATGGTTTTAGTCTTTGATAATCGGGAGCTATTTGATTATTTTCTATGGTGTAGCCGAGTAGAGTAATAGAACTAGAAGAAATTATGCTTTTATTTTCATTTAAAGTGATGTTATATTGTTTAGCAATTTTGTAGAATTTTTGAAGATTGTAATCGTGTTCTTCTTGATTTTTTCCACATATAGTTACGTTATCAACATACACAAAGGTATCGGTTAGATTTTCTTTTTCTATAATATAGTCTATGCTCCTCTGGAAAGCACTTACTCCATTGGTGACGCCAAAAGGAAGACGAGTAAATTGAAAAAGTTTGCCACTTACTTCAAGCGCAGTAAATTTACGATCAGCATGATTTATAGGTATTTGGTGATAAGCAGATTTTAGGTCGAGAGTAGAGAAGATGTTATATTGAGCGATGTCGTCTACCATCTTATTGATATTAGGCATTGGGTAAGCGTCTAGTTCCGTGAATCTATTAATGGTATCGCTGTAGTCGACTACCATTCTTTTCTTATGATTCTCATTCGAAGTTACAAGAACTTGCGCTCGCCACGGAGATATCGAAGGTTCAATTATGCCTTCTTTCAACATTCTAGCAGTCTCTTCTTTTATGAATTTGTTGGCGGCAAAAGTGTAACGTCGGGATTTTGTCGCAATAGGAGTAGTATGAGGAGAAAGATTAGAAAAGAGAGGAGGGGGTGGAACGTTTATGGTAGGAAAAAAATTATTCGTGTTTATAGCTACAATTATAAGTTTGCCTCTAGGACCGTCGAATTTAAGTGTTACTTTTTTATATTTTTTTAAAATATCTTTTCCGATTATTAAATCAATGAAAAGGTTTTCAATGATTTCAATTGTTATTCCAGAATGGGTTTTATCTTTCAGTATTAAATCCACGACAGCTTCGCCAGTTATTTTAGCATGTTGATCGGAAGCAGCCAGAGCTATAGTTTTGTTTTTAGGTATTGTGAAGAATTTAAGTTTTTTAGCAGTATTTTCATTAATGAATGTTTTTACACTGCCGGAGTCCACCATAGCGTTCACGAAGTGCCCGTTAATTTGGCATTGAGTGAATGTTACATCTTTGGAGTTAGTTCCTAGTCAGGATAGAGAAGGTGAGGGGTAGTCAGAGTCGTCATAAAGAACAGCAGTATGAGTGTTAGAAATAGAAGATTTACACACTTTAGCCCAATTACCATTTTTTTTTTTGCATTTTTTACATTCGGCGTTTCGTGCAGGACATATATATCGAGGATGACGTGATTTTCCACAGAAAAAACAAACCCCTTTTGGATGCATATTTTCTTTAGTCACAGCTATACGATTGTAGCCCGAAGGATTATTTGTAGCTGCTACAGTAAAGTTATTTGCGTAGCTTATCGAATGCTTTTCTGCTTGTTCAAGAGATCTGGCCGTGGCATATGTGTCTTGTAAAGTCAGGATGGGGTTTTCTAACAGTCGTTGTCGGATGGACGAAGAAGAAATTCCGCCGATGAAAGCTTCCCGAATGTATTGATTTTTGTTTTCTTCAGCAGAAACCGCTTCGAAGTTACATGTTTTGGCAAGCATTTCCAATTGTAGTATGAAGGCATCTATATTTTGTGTTGTTTGTTGCTTCGTCGTCATCAATCGATATCTATTATAAACAATATTTTCAGGTTTTAAATAAGCGGCGTCCAATGTTCTTAATGCACTATCGTAGTCGGTTTTATCGCTTATTAAATCGAAAACAGAGGCTGAAATACAATTGATCAAGGCAAAGAAATTATCTGAAGTGTTTTCGATTAATCCGTTATTATGTGAGCGGATATAATTCTGGAGGGTTAATTTCCAATGCCTATAGGATTTTTCGGAATTAGGGCATGTAGGTTCCACCTCGAATCTGTCGGGACGTAAGATTCGATCCATTATTTTTTTTTTTTTTTTTTTTTTTTTACAGTTAATAAAATTGAAGTGAATAGTATCAGTAAGTAAAGAATTGCCTTTTAGAAAGGTTTTATTAACTGTAAAATACACGTACGCTCTTGAAAGGATCGAGCGGGAAAATGAAACAGAGGGCGCTTTTATTATGAATGTCAATCCCAAGGGGGATAACTCTTAACAACAAATTAAATCATAACACACCTGTGATTCTCTCTTCCGTTTTTTTTTTATTTCCAGCTGATTACAATATGGTCGTCTTCAAGTACTTACTGATCCTTTTCCTTAATAAGCCAATTTACCAACTTTCCACTACTAATGATTACTAAGATATGTGGTACATTGACTATCTTTCACTTGATAAGTGGTGACTCCTTTATAAAAGAGATCATAATAAAATATTGTCTATTTACTGGTTTATTTCTTCATCAGTGCTGTCGGCTCGATAGGAGAATTTGCAAAAAAAATCAACCCGAATTTTTCTCTTAATTCATGTGAAAAATAGATTACGATTCCGGAAATGTTATTAAAAAGTGGCAGAACACAGACCATCGGTACAGACTCTTCATAACTTCTAGCCTAATATAGGTGGAGATTGCTGATTTTTTCTTGAACATTATTGGCCCTTTTTGTTCCAAACAGGAGAAGAAATTTTTTTCATGTTTTGACATTTCTCTTTTTTTCTCTTTATACCTCCATTTTATTCTCTCTCCAACCCTCTGCTGTTTGTCTGTTTTTCTATCAGTCTGTGTGTGTGTGTCTGTCGTCTCTCTCTCTCTATCTCTCTCTCTCTCTCTCTCTCTCTCTATATATATATATATATATATATATATATATATATATATATATATATATGTAAAGTACTTTATTTGTTTCCGTTTTGCGGTAACTACCGGAGGCCTTGAGTAATAGGTTATAATCTCACGGCTAAAAATAATTATCCCTTCCTATACTGATGATTACATGAGCATGTTTGCACACATGTTTTTGAAGTTAAAATACTTAATATTAATTTTAAAATAATATATATATATATGTATATGTATATCTGTGTGTGTGTGTGTATTAGTGTGTGTACATGTCCATGTTTGACATAAGGGGTATTCAGATTTGGAAAAACCTTTTCATATTGTATTTCAGCACAAAATTATTCTAATGACGGGGTCACAGTCCAAGGAGTTGACCTTTGAAATCTCTACCAAACAACTCCGCAACGTTGGATCTAAACACTTGAAATTTTGGACACAAAGAATTTTTTTAAATTTAATTTGAGCCTAAAGCAATGAATTTAACGGAGTCAAGATAAGGGTGAGAGTAAAAAAAAACTAATACCTAAATTACTCAACCAATTTTTGGTCTAAACATTTATATTTTACATAAAGTGTATTCACAGATGAGGCAAGCTTTCGTATACATTTATGACCGAAAATTGGGCTGCTAAGTGGTCAATGTGCAAGAGATTTGTTTTTTTCGGTCTCTAACGAAATATTCAGCAAATTTTAGTTCTAAACATTTAATAATTTTTATGATTGGTATTCATACATGCAGCGAGGTTTTAGTGAAATTCTTGGCGAAAATTATGCTTCCAACAGATGAAAGTTAAAAAATATATATATTTGAAGCCTCTATCAAAGTTGTCCTCCGATTTGAGGTCTAAAGGCTTAAAATGTTAGATTTATCTCGATATAAGTCAAACATTTTAATATATATACACACATACATATATATATATATATATATATATATATATATATATACATACACAAATTATTAACAGTACATAGGGCTCGAGCAAAGCCGGGCTGAACTGCTATATATATATATATATATATATATATATATATATATATATATATATATATATATATATAAGAACATAAAAGCATATCGATTCATCGTAGACGTTATTCATACAATGCCTTGAGTGAAAAACGTTTTGATTTTCGAGTTGTTGACATTGTGAATGTTTTTCTCATACATGGAAATATGTATTGCATTAAAAACTTTATGGTTGGATAGAATTGTTATATAAATCTTTTATCATATCGTTAGTATTGCCGAGTATTGAACATTTAACTTCTAAATAACCACAGCGTACAAGTGATTGTTAGAATGCTGTCCGGTGGCGAATATAGTTTATTAACCTTACATGTTAAACCCCCACTTAGATATTTATCAAATTATTTTTTTTTCTGATTTTCTTTTTTGTATTCACTAATTATTGAGGCGAAATAGATAATTACTTACATTCCTGTAAAAGAAAATATCTAAAATGTGCCTTTGACAACATTCGGCTATTAAAGTTGGTCCAACTTATTTGTTTTTATATTTTTTATGCTATGGTTAATCAGATCAACGGTTGATTGAATAATTCAATATAACACGGAAAAGCAAAACTGCTGTGGATTTATTTAATTTGTAAATTCTGAATGACATTCGTTATCGCATGAAAAAATAGTCAATTTTTATTTAAACTCGAACAAATAGAATAAATTGGAGATTTTTCTATTTACAAAACCCAAAAATAAATATATATTCTTCCTCAATCTCCAGCTATGTGACTAATCAGAGCATTCTATGAATAAAATAATTCGATTAAAGATTTTATTTGATTCTCAGAAAGTAGGCAGAAATCGATATTTAAATACATTGTCGACCAATTTATAACAAATTCTGTTTCGAGCAGTTAATATTTAGGATGCTTTTTTACGATACACTGGCGGTCTTAATATTTCTGCTATATTATGAATACAATACACACCTATTCGAAATAGTTGACATATGTTCATCTAATGTTTCTCAACTCCCTTCACTCTCTCTGTCTCCTTCTATCTGTATATGAACAGAAATAAAATATCTTAGTTGATTCACGTGTAACAACATTTGTAGGATTCTCTTGTAATATCTGTTTGATTTACATCTTTTAAAACACGCACACTATATATGATTATAAATATATATTAAACATATATATATATATATTTATCTAGAAATATATTTTTCTTATAATATATAAATCCTTATGTAATACGCTCAATGTGATTACAGGACAATATATAAATAAATGACAAGAATTCATATTCCAAATGTACTAATTTTGACGATCTAGTAGTTTATTCCTTTAAATCAGGTGACTTATGCAATTCTTGACAGTATCTGTTTCGTAGCACAAAATCAATCACTTAATTATTATATCAATTAGTGAAATAGCAACAATTAATCCGCCAAAAGGAATGAAAGTGTGGTTTGGCAACGTGAGAATCCGACAATTCGAAGTGAAACTTCAGTATCCTTTATATTGTTCCATTCCGCCATATTCAATTTTAATTAAACAAATAATTAGACCCAATTATTCGTACTAACAATTTAATTAATTTATGAATCTACTTACCAAAACGTTCTATTTGATGATTAATAAATTTATTAATTCTAAGTTATGTATGCATACTTATGAAAATAATATCAACAAAATATAAATTATAAATAATAAATTAATAAACATGCCGGTATATACGAAATAAAACTAAGCTACACAGAAAGGAAAACGAACTATTCATACTAACAATCTCAATCAAGTTATGACTCTACTAACAAAATATTTTATTAAATAATTAGTAAATTTAATTATTCTAAGTTATGTATACATACTTATGAAAATAATATCAACAAAATTATAAACTGTCATACATGTTTATATATACGAAACTAAATAAAGCTACAAAAAATCGATCATTTTAATCAGTTCTGGTAACTAAACAATTTATCCGAAATGAAAACTATATACAATTAAAATCTATAAGCTATTAGAATCATACACATTAATACAACCAGTTATAATTTTTAATATCATACAATTCAAAAACTATACTCATGTTTTGTTAAGTTTAGAATAATCTGAACATTCTTTTATATCGTAAATTGCCCATAATTAAATTAACTTAATAAAGTGCAGGTATATATATATATATATATATATATATATATATATATATATATATATATATATATATATATATATATATATATATATATATATATATATATATATATATATACTGTGTGATTTTTCAAGACTTCAAGACCCGGTGTTGATGGCAACAAAAAGTGTATTTCATTTTATGTTTCAATTGTTTCAATGTCCAGTTCGATAATTTCAAGCATTATATCGATTGAAAATTTTCAAACCCATCATTTCTTCAGACTTCATGAATAAACACACTTTTGGCAATATAACATTTTTTGAATAGAAAGAAAAATGGAGGGAATCCCTGACGGGAAATCATGCAAGAAACATTTATCTTGGTTGTGGTTACGGAAAAGCCCATATAAATATTAATGTATCGCCTAATTTTCGTATCCCTATTAAATAACATTATAAGAAACGTGTATAATCTCGGACAAGTTATGAGAAGTTTCTACTGAGAGCCCTAAGCCATTAAATTTATATATATATATATATATATATATATATATATATATATATATATATATATATATATATATATATATATCATTTGTTGGATTCCTAAATTCCTTTATTTCCCAAGGATAGATTTTTTGTAAAAATAATTTTTTAAAATTTTGTTTCTATATTTATATTATGGCCGTAACAACCTTGTAAAGACGTTGTGGTTAGTTTTAGTTTCGTATTAGTAACAAGTAATGTTTATAGATTATCGTTCTATTGGTACATGGATAATACCATTTTAGGTTTAGAATTTGATTGAACATGAGAATAAAATAAAATGGGTGTATTAAATATATATAAACCTTGTAGGACATTTCGGGTGAAGTGTTCTAATCTATTTGCTGTCTGAAAATTCATTGTTATTCTACTGGAAAAATGTTTTTATGTCGTTGCTTAGGATTATTTGAAGGGAGATAATCCAATTATGTTGTTGAGTACTGCTAGTTAATTCTGTTTGAAACTGGGTCGATTTTATTTCTTATAATGGTTAAAGGGAGGTAAGTCAGGCCGTTTGTGTTTTCGGCTCATTGATTACTTGAAGGCGACTATGATTTAATAATTAATTTTATCAGATAGGTCCAGAACGTGCTACAATGACTTATTTAACAAATTAAGTATATAAATTATGTGTTTTATCTAAAGGAATAGGTTGTGCTTAACCCGCATCTGTTATTAATGACTTATTCTGCTCCTGCTTTTTGTTCTTGGGTGTCTAAATAAATAAAATATTGTATGCCCTCCAATTATTATTCTGACAGCAAACAACCCATTGCTCCACGTGTGTTTTACTCCGGTATCTACTTCTGCATGTATGGGTAAAAAAGACACTTACACCGTGGAGTGAAGTAGGAGAATAAGTAAGCCAGCATGGATTCTACCAAACTATGGTGTCTGATGACAAAATCAATTGAATTAATATTTAAATGGATTTACGGCCCCCAAATTGCTAATTTAATTTTTAATCACTAGATTAATTACTGATTTGTTTATTGATTTGAAGAGGGTGTTACTTATTTCACCGTTGATACTGCTACGACTGAATACAAGAATGACCGCCGTTATGGAGAGAAAACACCATTCTTATATGAGCGAAACACTTTATTTATATTTCTTACCCGGTTAAGAATGAAGTAAACTATATTATATCACCACAGTATACATATATATATATATATATATATATATATATATATATATATATATATATATGTGTGTGTGTGTGTGTGTGTGTGTGTGTGTGTGTGTGTGTGTGCTAAAGTAGGGAAAGTCTATTTTGCGATCAAATATATCCGTTGCTGTCAATATGAACTCAGGGATGAACCTACAATAATGCAATAATGTGCTTAGGTTCAGAAGATTTAACATCCTGACGACCGTGTATATATATATATATATATATATATATATATATATATATATATATATATATATATAAAAGATGATGGCCATTTATCATGAGGTCAATGTGGAAAACAATAAAAAAAGAAAGAAAATATGTTTCTGAGCTATAATAAAAAGAATAAGCCAGGATAAAAGATACAGCATTAGTAGAAGCTGGTTTAAGAAAAGTTAGATTGGAAATGAACAATGCATGTATATATATATAATATATATATATATATACATATACATATATATATATATATATATATAAATTTTGAATGTAGTTGCAGTGCCAACTATGTGGGTGTAGCAACATTAAAACTTAATGGTAGAGTCCAACAACACGCACCTACCAAAATTAGAAATGGGGCATACCAAACTACAGAGGTAATTGTCAAAACATACGGGTCTTCAATTACTTATCATTTTATAAAAACCCGTCTTGTGAATAAAAAACTTTAGCACGAATTATTTAAAAATCTTGATCCGTGATCACTCCTTATTTCAAATTAAGATCTTGGCGGCTGTTCACGTTCGGTTTAGAAGGCCTTCCCTCTGCAAGAAGAACGAATGCTTCTTAGGTTTGTCCGTGATTAGTCTCTAAGATCCTCGAGTAATATAACGTTGTATTTCAATTGCTTTCGCTAATTTTTCCGCCATACATTTTATCTGTACATAATTTCGATTCCCATTCATGTACTTACATTTTTTCACTCAGACCCCTTGAGAAAGCGAGGGCAAAACCAGTTTCTTTTTACCCCTTTTATTCTCTTCACCCCGTTAACTTTATTTTAAACGTTGACTTTATTTTAACGTTTTAATCATGAACTGTCCTCTTCCTTTCATGATAGCACTATATAAATTTTGTACCTCTCAAAGAATCATTAAATATATATATATATATATATATATATATATATATATATATGTGTGTGTGTGTGTGTGTGTGTGTGTGTGTGTGTGTGTGTGTGTGTAAAACTGACAAATGCTCACGAGAATGGAACGCAGAATATTCTGTGTTGCCTAATTGCCATATATTTTTATCTAACTTACTATACACACACGCACTTACACACACATATATATATAGAGAGAGAGAGAAAGAGAGATAGATAGATAGATAGATTTGTAGATAGATAGAGAGATAGATAGATAGATAGATAGATATAGATAAATTAAATACAAAAATATAAAAACATAAAAATATAACTAGAGAAATAGAACTAAGCATAAGTGATTAGGACGAAATGAACATAACAAGTAAGCTGAAAATAATTTTAAATAAAAGAAATGAACACTTTTTAATGAAAGGGTCCTATATAAGCAAGTAAAGAAAATACCGAAAGCTGAGGATCACTAAAGAAGGATAGAAAATAACAAAACGGTGAAATTAAAGGAAGTAGGAATAGTGACGACAAAAGCTTTAAGCAATATGGAAATACATATAGTAAGGATATATATGTGTGTATTTGTGTGTATGTATATGTGTGTTTGTCTTTATATGTGTATGTGTAATAAGATGTGAAGAATATAAAAATTTGACACATTCGAACGAGAAGAGAAGATATCTACACTAATGTCCTTAATATGTTCAAGACTTTTGGAAAATATTATTAGAGTCTTTAAAATAGAATTCTGGAGTAAAATAATTGCGACTGTTTAACAATCCAAAATGACAAGTTTGGTGAGAAATAAATCCTGGTAAAATCCGTGTAATATAAGGTGGTAGTAACACACTGGGAAAATATCCAAATAGGAGGAGTGTAAATTCAGTTTCCAGAGCTGGTAAATTCTCTTTCTCATCAAAGTAGATACGTATTGCGAGATAAAAAAAAATAAGCATCGGAAGGAACGCAATGTACAGTTGAAAGAATTCTAAGTGAATCTTATTGTAAAGGATGATCGATCTGAATTATATTTTAATAAATAAATGAAGTTTATTAAATCAAAAATATCTAGACGTCGGATGTGCGAATAAATTTTGATTTATAGGATTTATATTTAAAATAATTGCTCAATTAAAAATAGAAACCAAACTAAGATACAACTATATAACTATAGAAATAAAGAGAATTAAACCTACACGAATACGAAAGATTAATAAAAATTTTATAAAAACAGAGAATAAAAAAGGCAAATAAATTGCAAAATACTCCAAAAATGACAAATGAAAAACAATAAAAACTAAAAGAGAGAAAAAAATTAACAATAAAAGAAAATAGAGATAAAAAAATAAAGAAGAAAAAAGAAGCGCGTGAGGGAAGAAACGTGTATTAATCTCGGACACCCCATTGCATACATCAGACAAATCCAAACATGTAAATGAACCACGAGAAAAAGGTCAAGTATACGGACACATAAACATACAGGAAAACCGAATGGAATAAAATGTGTACGATTTTTAAGTTAACGTGTAAGCAAAAACATATTTGAAAAATACATTCACGCATACAGACAGAAAAACAGAAGACACACGATTACACAAACGAACACACATACATACACGCACAGGGCAGGTAAAAGAGAAATTTAAAATCGTATACACAAAAATACTAAGTAAAAACTACGTAACTATGCAGAAAATCAATTTCTAGAGCGCCGAAGGTAACGCGTCAATGATTCAACTCTCTTCTTTTGTAGCTCTTACCTTGATTGGTTAAAAATAGGGCACGTTACTTTGCTCTCGTATTTTTTCTATGTCAGTTATTCTTTTATCAATAAAAAAACGTTTGTATAGAAGCTTTTAGTTAGTGCACAGTTCAAATAACAAACTGCTTACGTTGCTTGCGTGTTTTTTTCGCACATCGAATATTGTAGAGGATGTAGACGAGAGATTGCTGCTGTATAAGTGATATTGGCTGTAGTGGAGGAAAAGAGGGCGTACGTTTTACAATACCGGCGTAACATGAACAGCAGACGTTTAGTAAATAAACATGTATATATAGAATAAACAACCGAAATAGCAGTGCCGTCGCAAATGCGGCAGCCTAAAAAATAAACAACGTAAATTAAGAAGATAAAACGAAAAAGAAACGAACAATATGAAGATGTTGTTGTAGGATTCTGAGTTTTAACAGAAGTACATATTAGTTATCACGTGTTATCTGGAAAGACTTACATTCGTTACTAATACAAAATAAAATTGCTTTAATCATCAAAACTGAAGACCGATATCTTTCGGATGAAAGAAGTTATAGATTGTGAGAATTTAAAATGTTGGTAAACATTACGAAGGAAACTTTTAAGAAATATCATTTTTTAACACATTTTCTTTTGTTATAACTTTTAAAACTTGTAAAATGTGAAATTTTTCATGGTTACTTAAAAAGAGGTGAAATCGTTAAGTATAAATAGGAAAGTTCGATTCGTGGCCAACGTAGACTTGTGCAGGATAACTAAATATATTCTTCGCTTACAGTTTCTAAAATAAAGATGTCGTGAAAATGTTATCGAAATCTGGGTAACCAGAAGCAGTCGTGACGTCACGTCGCCCAGGAAGGGAAGGAGAGAAAGGGGTACAGAGAGATATGTTGAAGAATGGCAGGCAAACACCACATGCACAAATTATTTAATCATTTATTGTAAATATAGGTCTTAAAGATATTTGTAATCTGAAATACGCGCGTAACGCTTGCAGAAATGAAAGTCAATCAGTTATGTTAAATTGTCTATAAATAAATAGGACTATGATCAATGTATACATTTTGAATATATTTCTAGCCTTTCTAATGTATATTAAAAAAAATTAAACTTATACATTTTTACATAGATGTATTTATTAAATGCTTTGTAAGTTTAAAATTTAGCAATGCAATCATGATAATGTGTACTGCTAGGCAAGAATCGGAGACTTTTATATATGAATGCATAAATATTCAAATAGATTGTTTAACTTCTGGGATTTAAGCAGTGTACCGCTTTGCAGAACACCCAATACATATGAGAATTATAAACTGATCCCTTGCTATAATAAGTTGATCAGTAATTTAAACTTATGGATGCATATTAGTTTCTGAGATGATGTATATGCACGAATAAATTTATATCGAATTTGCCAGTTAAAAGCTCATCTTATTTACATATAGAAGCAAATTTGATTACCCATTGTTACGTACTGAATCCTTACGGAATCTTAGTTTAGTGAAGAAGCATTCGCTAAAATGTTGTGAAACGGGGATAATGCTGTTTTTTGTGTCTCGAGAGCCAGTGGATTGTTATCTGCAGTGAAAAAAACTGGAATCAAACAAAATATTTCTTCATTTGTCTCCATGTTAATAACATAAGAAATTCTATTCTTCCGATACTTATGTAGAGTTAAACATATTGTGTAAGGTTTTATTATTTAATACCAAATGTTAAAAACATGTTTAATAGAGATTTACAGAAAGGTATAACAATTTATTGGAAAAAATATAGATGGTATATAAAAGCAAATTTTATTTCAAACTTGCGCATGTTTGGTAATGCAATTTCAAATTAAAGTGTCACCAACCAACAATACGATAGACATAACTTTTATTAGGATTCTTAGGCACATTTTTACTCGAAAAAACTTAATAACTGCTCATATATTGTATTTTGAGACGCACTCAGCTTCAAAACATTCAAAATATTAATCCAAACAAAAATGAACTCTGAAATAATAAAAATACATTATATAAGTTACCTTAAGGAGATCTTGCCTAATAGAAACTACATCTCAAAAGCGAACTCGAAATCATTATTGGAATTCTAAGCTGTAACGAAATGCATATAGCAACTCTAAGAGAAAATAGTTATATTCAAAAATGGTTAATCGACTATAAATGTAAAAGACAAAAGGGTTTACGAATCGAAGCACCGAGATTTCCGAAAACTAGCATTTAAAATTTAAAAAAAAATAAAGTGCGACCAGATAAAATCTCATCATTTAACCGGAAAAACTTCTTCTTTGACGATCTATAAGCCTATGTGCATGTAATGTGCATCCAGGAGACAAGCGCCCTCGTGTTTGTGTGTTGTGTGGGTGCGTAAGAGAGACGGACGAAAAGGAAAGACTTACCTCGGGGCCTGCTCAGCGTCGGCGACTCAAAATAGAGAAAGAAAGATCAAGATGGCGGCCGCCGTCTTTTGTAAAGGATGATATCTCGCAAAGTCACATGAATTCTCGAAATATGCAAATTTAGCCGGCTTGCAGCGGCCATAAAAGCGGGTCATTGAAAGACGTTGGGAGAGCGATGATTGACTTGGTCGGGAATCGTGTTGCTGTTGCTTCTCGTGCTGTGTGGGTGAGAGCATATCTTACCGTTGTTGGGACCGTTCTGAGTAACCTATTGTTGGGTCCGTTCTGAGTAACCGTTCGCGTCCATCTAGGTATCTTGCTAGTTGGATTCCGTGCAAAACCGGTGTTTACTGGTTATTGGATTGCTTTACGTTGCTGCAACATTACACATCTACAGAGGGCGCAGTAATTTTAAAGGACTTTCCTTACACATTTTCTACAACTATTTCGGCTATTTGCCCTCTAGGACTATGACCGAGTCGAAATTCGACTTGAAGCTCATACCCGAGCTTGACGGGTCCACGTCCATTGTCGACTGGGTTGAAAGGGTCGAGCTGACGTGCGACCTTTGTGAGGTAAAAAGTGTACACACTGTGATTCCCCTGAGATTGGCTGGGGTGCCTTGAGTGTGTATCAGCAACTCAGTGCTACCGAAAAGGGAGATGTCACCGCAATTAAAGCTGCGCTGTACAAGGCATTCGCCATGGATCCTTGTACGGCCTATGAAAAATTTGCTTCCCGAAAACTTCTACCGGAGGTAAGCGTGGACTTTTTCTTCGCGGAGTTAAAGAAACTCGCAGTCCTATTCGGCGGAGGGGTGTCGGAGCGGACGCTCGCGTACGCGTTTGTGGCGGGCCTTGCCACTAGGGTGAAGCAGCTATTGAGAGCCTCAAGCAGCGTTTCAACAAAGCCCATGGAAAACTTGATGGAACGTGCTCGAGCCATCATCAAAGATGAGGAGGACCGGGGGGAACCAGTTGTGATGGCGACACAGACAGGCCAGATTGGCGCTCGGGATATTCCGAATCAGAACCCTGCAAGCAATGGGAAATATTTTCGCTGCGGCCGACGCGGACATTTTGCAAGGAATTGCACCAACAGGGTGTGTGTGCGCTGTTTTAATTGTGGCGGTTGTGGGCATCTAGCCCAAAACTCTGCGGGAAACGTATCAGGGACGTCAGCGCCGCCCTGCTCCCCGAGCAAAATTTGAACAAGGCGCAACCAGTGATGACCGTCTACGTAAACAGGATACCCTGCTCAGCACTTCTCGACTCAGGCTGTTCGCATACTATAGTGAGCGCCAGGTTGTGTCCAAGTTGGACTAAGAGAAAGATCAAAGTCACCACGATAGGAGGCGAGACATAGACATGCTGTGGAGCTTGAACTGTCGAGGTCTACACGTACACCGGTGCAGCCACTAAGATAAATGTGCTCGTGACCCATAGAAATCTCCTTGGGTTTGACCTGTTGCTCGGATACCATGCCATGAAGGCGCTGCGGGGAGTCGCAATTCATCGGGATGGAAAGTGCGATTCTTGGAGGCGCCAGTGTGTGCAGTGCTCCACATCGATCGGCCGGATTTTACAGTGGACTACGACTCTCGCAAGAGGGCTTGAATTGCATCTTGGAAGTGGACCAAGGAAAGGGCACCGACTAAACTTAAGAATGGGGTTGCAGAGTACCCTATACCCAGTGAGGCCCGAGCAGAATACGAGAGGGAACTAAAGGCGTGGATCCAAGATGGCTGGTTAATCCCCGACCCTGAGGACAAGCTTGGCCTCCCAAGGGTCTAATACCCTTAATGGCAGTAGTCCAGCATAACAAGTCGAAAGTACGGCCGGTGCTGGATTATAGACAGCTTAAAAAGCATATTGAAGCCTACACTGCCGATGCTGACGTATGCGCCAGCAAGTTGAGGGATTGGCGTCAGAAAGGCACTAATGTCTCGATATTGGATTTGCGAAAAGCCTATTTACAGGTGCGAGTTGATGAGACGTTGTGGCCGTTCCAGACAGTTTGGTTCCAGGGGCAGAGGTACTGCCTTACACGCCTCAGCTTTGGCCTAAATGTGGCACCACAGATTATGAAGACTATTGTTAACACAGAATTGTCCCAAGAAAAGCTCATGAGGGACTCAACGTCAGCTTATATTGATGACGTATACGCCAATGAAGATGTAAAGTCTGCGTCGTGTGTCAAAGAAAAGTTGGCTCAGTTTGGTCTGGAATGCAAGAATCCCGAACGTTTGAGGGAAGGAGCACGTGTATTGGGATTGGATGTTTATGAGGAAGATGGCACCCTACAATGGAGGCGTGGCAGCAAAATTCCAAGCATCCCCAACATCGTTACAAGGCGGACCGTTTTTTCTTGGTGTGGAAAACTTGTTGGTCACCTACCGGCATGTGGCTGGCTCCGCGCAGCTGTTGGTGTAATTAAACGCAGAGCAAATTAAACAACCACGGGTTGGGATGACATATCCGATGATGTCCTACTAACTCTGATGATTAAAGAGACACTGGAGAGAGTGAGCAAGAAGGACCCTGCCTGTGGGCGGTGGTGTGTTTACGGAGACAACGTAGGTGTGTGGGTTGATGCCAGTTCTTTGGCGTTGGGAGTATCGTTGGAGCAAGGAGGAAACGTGTTCGAAGATGCATGTTGGCTGCGGCCCGTAACAGATTCTCAGCATATCAACCTGGCAGAGCTGGACGCCGTTGTAAAGGGGATAAATCTGGCCCTGCAGTGGCAGTCTAAGAAGGTGACCTTGTACACAGATTCTCTCTGTGTCTACCACTGGGTGTCTGACACACTTTCAGGACGGACACGAATCCGTACCAAGGCAGCAAGCGAAATGTTAATACGGAGAAGGCTAGACACGCTAAAAAACCTTTTATCTGAGTATGGACTATCACTGAGCGTCACTCTGGTGGCATCACATTGTAATCGTGCTGACCAACTGACCCGAGTACCTCACAAATATTATGAAGCCGCGAAGATGGGAATGGAGATTACTGTTCGATCTTGTGCAGTTGCAATCGACCCATGTCAAATACAAAAAAATCATGCACAGAGCGGACATCCGGGTATCAAGAGGACCCTTTATTTTGTAAGACGTGTATACCCAGCAGTGACCAAGATGGATGTCAGAAAGATCATCAGAAATTGTGAGGCTTGCCAGTCTATTGATCCGGCACCAGAGCGATGGCAGAATGGTCGATTGGAAGTTGAGGGTGTGTGGCAGCGGCTGGCCATGGATATCACCCATTACAGTGGCAAGCCCTTTCTAACTCTCATTGATTGCGGGCCTACGAGATTTGCGGTGTGGCGGCAGATGACCAGACAGGATTCGGCAAATGTTGTACGCCACCTATCATCCATTTTTTTTCTGAGTGAGGTGCGCCGGAATAGCTCCTGACTGACAATGATGCAGCGTTTTGTATCCAGCCAGTCCGGCAGTTGTTAGATGAGTGGGACGTCCGACTACGGTTGCGATGTGCGCATGTGCCGTCAGGAAATAGCATTGCTGAAAGAAGCCATCGCAGCATCAAAAGAATTGCTGCCAGGAAGCGAGGTACTATTACGGAAGCCACATATTGGTATAACATTCCGCCAAAGGACGGGGCGTCTCCTTCAACCGCACTTGCGAATGCTATTTATACATACCGAGTCGGAGTGAAGGGAATCAACACTACGCAGCCACCGACAAGGGAACATTTTACAGATATGATGTTGGAGATCCAGTGTGAGTGCGGCCCCCAGGAAATCGGTGCACCGACAAGTTTAAGCGAGGACAAATATCCGGAGTGATTAGCCAGCAGTCTGTGTTGGTCGATGGAACCCACGACATGTGACAGATCTTCGCTCAGCTACCGAGGCGCGTCACACAACTGCAGAAGAAAGCAGTGAAGCGTCCAGTGATGAGCTGCCGATACACGGATTCAGTGAGCCCCCTCCAGAGACTGATAGTGATACTTCGTCTGATGAGGCGGAACCAGATCCAGAGCCCGAATCTGAACCAGTGAATGTACCTCTTCGCAGAAGCACACGCACTAAAAGGCCACCTCCCCAATGCTCCCTATGTGATCATCAGATCAGGGGGGGTGCAATGTGTATCCAGGAGACAAGCGCCCGCGTGTTTGTGTGTTGTGTGGGTGCGTAAGAGAGACGGTCGAAAAGGAAAGACTTACCTCGGGGCCGGCTCGGCGTCGCCGACTCAAAATAGAGAAAGAAAGATCAAGATAGCAGCCGCCGTCTTTTGTAAAGGATGATATCTCGCAAAGTCACATGAATTCTCGCAATATGCAAATTTAGCCGGCCTGCAACGGCCATAAAAGCGGGTCATTGAAAGACGTTGGGAGAGCGATGATTGACTTGGTCGGGAATCGTGTTGCTGTTGCTTCTCGTGCCGTGTGGGTGTGAGCATATCTTACCGTTGTTGGGACCGTTCTGAGTGACCGATTGTTGGGTCCGTTCTGAGTAACCGTACGCGTCCATCTAGGTACCTTGCTTGTTGGGATCCGTGCAGAACCGGTGTTTACTGGTTATTGGATTGCTTTACGTTGCTGCAACATTACACATCTACAGAGGGCGCAGTACTTTTAAAGGATTTTCCTTATACATCTACAGAGGGCGCAGTAATTTTAAAGGACTTTCCTTACACATTTTCTACAGTGCCACTGAGAAATTTAGCGATAGTGACGATTTACGAATGGAACATCAGCCATTTAAATAGTTTGAACGATATAAATAATACAATGTTTGTTTGCTTACATTATTTTCGGTTATTGTCTAAATAGATTTACCGTTTGAAATATGCATTTCTCTTTTATATAAAAGGACCTTTATCTCTGTTTGTGAGTTTATTTCCTATGGAGTAGAAAATGGCTGGGGAGAGTTATGAAATTTCACAGGAAACTACTTTGTTCCTTGAAGTATTATTAGGTTTTGTGTTAGAATATCTACAATAAGTATTGATAATAGACATAATCTGAAAATAACAACAGACGATTTTGACCAAAGTTAACTTCCATAACCTTTCATCATATTTGCATATGAGAAGATTTATAATATATAAGCTATAAGTCCGAACATATGGAATCAACAGTAATCTCTTTCATATGACGTCGAAATGGGTGTGTTTGTTTTGAGCTCAATTATAACATGATGCATAAATTTTGCAAGGTATTTATAAATTAAAAGAATAAATTCATAAATTAATAAATCCCTTAGTAGGCCAGACAATCAATCGATTTGATTGAAAACTGCGTGATTTTACCGATTTCGATTAGACTAAAAATACGGAAGTGTGAAAAATCCGTTTATTATCATTCAATCACTGGCAACTTGGCTCTCTAGTAGTTTATTTATAAAGTTAAACCTCTTTTCTAGTTACTATTTAAATATTTTAATATTGACTTTTTAAAATCCATCTATTTCATTTAATTTTGTTTGTTTTAAAATACATTGCTAGACACAATTATGGCTTCATATTGCTTTTATTGACCAACTGAAAAAACAACAAACTATCGAATTTTCGATTAAAAGGAACTATTGTAATATAAAATAATTAGAAAAAACAAAACGGGCGTATGATCTTTGCAAACAGTTGTCGTTATTTAAGAATGCGATAGTAAAGTGTTCGTTACGTAATTTGAATTAAACTGCGTTCGTTTCATTCATTAAAGATTAGCGGACTCTGGTTCTGATGTGGGCGTAGTAGATGAAACAAAGTCAGTATAAATGACTATCACGTTTACTTTGAAAATATTAAACGAGAGAAAAATACAATAAATCCTAATGAAAAAAAATCGTATAGTTTTTAATAACATATCACTAATTAGGCTAATTGCATCAAGGAATAAATATGCATATATGTAGGTATTTGCTATGAAACTCTGATGTCTTACATCAGATGAGAAAACTGAGTTTACTTTGTAATGTAGATGATTATCAAACTGACACACAAATGAGTTTACAACACATAATATATACACGATTATATATATATATATATATATATATACATATATATATACACATATATATATAAAGAAGATATTTCAAAAATACATGAAATTGAGGAATAATCTTCTATCTATATAAATAAAATGAACTCATTTTTCCCGTCTGATTTTGACATTAATAGGATTAAAAATCAAGATATTTCATGCAAATATAATATGCACAAACGGCAGAACAATATCTGAGGTGTGTTATAGGCTTATTATTTCTCAAATTCCTCGAAATCTTAGATTTATATACTTTTTCTGCTGAGAAGTCACGGCCAAAATCGGTTAAGATCAATGGAAGTGGTAAAATATTTTCTCTCTAATAAATTCCTCCTCCCCCTGCCACCACTTAACACTGTTTGTGGATCGTTCACAAGGAACAGTTGAGAAGAGAACACCGGTTTGGCTTCGTACTTCTTTCATGTGAAGTTATTTAAAATCACTAAACTAAGCTGCAGTGTTCTGTGGCGTAGTGGTTAGCGTGCTGGACAATTCACATTATATTTTCACGTTCGCGCCGACCTACCGTAGTCGTTTTTTTTTAATTTTTTTTTTTTCCTAAACAACTGGAATGGACTTTTCTTGGTGGCCGAACTGTTAACGTTGCAGATGTTTTTTTTTTTGTCACACTTTATTTTCCTACTTTTACTCATGACTCCGGATTTCATCCTTCCTACTTACCTACCATAATATTTTTAAAACTCCCCCCCCCGTCCCGGAAACAAACACTCGGGCAACGCCGGGTACCCCCGCTAGTCAATAATAAAGCAAGGGAAAGATGATCTTCTTCTGTCAAGAAGTGACAATCACCATATATATATATATATATATATATATATATATATATATATATATATATATATATATATATATAAAGTCATTCACATACACTATTGCTCCGCTGTTCGTCTGTGCGGGTACACTAGAAGCTACCTTAAGCCACGATTGAATCTTAATGCCGAGGTGACAGACAGTGCTTCTCACCGTTACACTTTTTATCTGATACAAGGATGAGTATACGAAATTACATTGTTTAAACATTGTCTTAAAGTCTAAGCTCGATATACCTTCCATTAAATATGACAGGTAATCTTAATACCTAGCCACTGTTAGTACTCTCTATTTATCCAGACATGAATTAGTAAAAAAAAAACTCCATAGAATAACGTAACTAATTTAATTTTCATATATAAATATGCATATATATATATATATATATATATATATATATATATATATATATATATATATGTGTGTGTGTGTGTGTGTGTGTGTGTGTGTGTGTGTGTGCAGGGTTACCTTCCAAAAAATGACTTAATGGAGGCCATCATGAACATATGCTATAGAACGGAGAAAAAAGGCCAAATACCCTAGTGTTTTGGTATGATGTTTTGAATATAATAAACTAGTTATGACCAAAGTTTCATTTCATTCGGATAAAACACTAAGATACGTGATCTTATTAGAGTTGGGGCACGTTTTTTTGGGGGGCACCCTATATATATATATATATATATATATATATAATTGAAACATTATATCAATAAAAAAAAATTACTTTTATTGCAAGGAAGTTTTAAATATTTACTTCCTTATAAAAATAAACCGAACGCTAAAAAAACTAGGCACAATCACTACTGCAATTCTAATTATGTCCAAGCTTCAAGCTTCCAGTAGGTTTATATATTAAAATTTTGGAAAAAGTGAATTAATGCCATATACCTTTTTTCACAATTGCTATTTTTTTTACGTTATCCGCCAACATTATGTTTGCTTGCATAGATACGTTTGAAAAAATTGAAATCAAATTAGTATATTTTAGTATATATGAATTTACTCATCGATAAAATATGGTATAATACCTATACTTACCGGCAGTAAGTAAATAGTACAGGAATTCATTTGCTTAACTCATATATATATATATATATATATATATATATATATATATATATATATATATATATATATTCTTTTTACTGTGACAATCCGGTTGATGAGTAAATGTCTGCTGTGAAAGGAACACCAGGTACAGAAAGAGAATTTTGACAGCAATTTGCTTTGTATGATTGAATTCATAGTTTAGGGTGTTGCTGCGCTTGGAGAAATAATGAGCGACTAATAAATTTTTAATGTAAGCATTCCTGGAAAGGAAACTCAAAGGTTGTAAAATGATCCAAGTTATCGCGTTCAACAATATTTTACACTCTGGCTTCTTCAGTGTAAACTTTCCCTACTTTGCACTAACATTTGATCTAACCTCGGGTTTAAATACTGTTATTATTACCCACTCGTAGCCAAATACGGCGAATACATACATCAATGTCGAATACAATTTTTAAAACTTCTGTTTAATATTCATTTTTTAAAGTTTAATCACCGTTTGTATTTTTATAATTAAATGCCCTCTAACTGTGAGTCGTTATCTTCTTTCTGTAGATTATTTATTAACTGCATCAATATTCAAGAAATATTAATCGAGGAATAATCAATGCCTTGGGCACTGTCTTTCGATTGCAAAGTCAAACGATTACAAACTTCAAAATTGCATGCATCTCATGCTAAGTTCGGTCAAGTATAATGTTTTGGCGATGGTCGCACCAAGTTATTTGAATTAACACCATTCTCCATGGTTGTATTACATATTGTAAAATTAATACTCTCTGATAATAGGGAGAGGATGGCAGTTTTTTTAGACTGATTGTGTGTCCGAAATGTCTACATGAGTTTTAGGATTTTATTTAATTTTTCAGCTTTAACTGTAAGACTAACTACATTTTGACAAAAATCGCAGCTCTCTAATTTGTGCTTTGCTGCCTCGTCTATATTTTAAAAGACTTGCTTCATCAAGATGATGCTTTAAGAGGTATATTTGGTCCCCTTTCCAATCTGTTTCGTTCCCGATGTCTTAGTTTAGCGTCCTTGGTCGACACTAAGCCTTGAATGAAAATCTATACCGTAACATTTTCGGTCGTCAATAAGGATAGTGCCCGTTTATGACTGAAGCAAATGTGCTGTAATCGTGGCTTTCTTTGCGGGTCAGGTTGATACATTTCCATCTTTTCGACAAATGGTGTATAATTCTATAAAAAAAATTCACCGCCTCGCCGAGGAAAATTCGCTCGTTTTGTTTTTAGGGGGGGGGTGATTTAATCCACGAAGTTGTTATGTTCTATAGCTCTCAATCTTTGTAATAAAAGACGAACCTTCATCTGCTCGCTCCATGACTTGAAATCTTTCCTGAATACGCCATTTTATATGTGTAAATAGTTTTAACAGTTAAAACGCCAGTATTTCCTTTAACTGCTTGTTTTTGCCCCATAATTTTTAAGCATTTGATATGTTTGCGATACTAAATATCTTCCGTCATATAATCGTTGAAATTTTATGATTAGAAAAGTAATGAAAAATAATAATAAATATTTGTCTCAATTCCTTAATTACCTTTTTGCAGAAAGCAAGGTACCATACGTGTAAGCAATATGTTTTCGGGATAATTTTTCCATTTTCTGTAATGCTGTACTATCATGGACATACAGAATAATAACGTTGACAATTGTTAATTCTCATTAGATCACCGAAATAAAGAATCGTTAGGCTTGCTCAGTACTAAAATAGAAGATCATTTGGTGTATATGCTCGGGGCTTGTTAAAGGCACGCTGCATGAAATAATCTATCGCCCCCCCCCCACTACCTCGGACGTTTAAGGTATCTGTTTCTATCGTATCAGCTTGCTACAATGCTTTCAAGATCTGGGTTGTAGTGCATCAAAAATAATTTGGATATGGAACTATTTCTTGTATATTATCCGGACACAACAGTTTTTTCTCCTGTGTATAAAGTCTATTAAAAGAACAGCAGAAGATAGAAACTCGTTATTTCTAAGAAATCAGTAATAAATAAAAGTCAATCAGTAAAGCAACCAGAACGGAACTGCTTGCCTGGCGATTAATCTCCAACTCCACATAAGAACGAACAAACAACTCTCTCCAAAATTTCCTTATGCGGATTGAAGCTTCAGTTCATGTTATGACCATCACACCTTCTCATGTTCGAGATATCATACAAAATGAGACACCTCCAAGGTGTGTGGGCCTGATCTTATCTCTGCTCTATTAAGAAATGTCCAGCTGAGAAAGCCCCCAGTACATGCACACCTCTGCAATAAATTACCTGATTAATTCTGCCTCCGTAATAGCTGGTAGATGTTTTCCGTGATACCAGTGTACAAGAATTCTGGCGAAAGGACTGACTCTCACAATGAGCACATTATATCAGTCTCCCCACTCTTCTATAAAATCTTTGAGACATTAATTAATCAAGCACTAGTCGACCATCTTGCAAAGCTAATATTCTCTCTGACAAACAGTATGGATTTTATTTCCTTCTACCGCATCTATTTTATCAGTCATCTCTTAACGCATATACAATAAGGCGGGCGTAATACAGGCTGTACTCTTTAATCTATACAAAGCCTGGCACTAGAACTGCTAATGAAAATGAAATCGTACAGTATTGCTGAGTGTATACTAAATATAATTAGATCCTTCTTAGAAAATAGAACCATCTAGGAGGTCATTAAGGAACGTATATATAAGCGGTATAACATGCAGTCCGGAGTGCTTCAGGTGTCCATCCTTGGACCACTATTAATACTGATATTCATTAACAAGCTTCCTGATAATGTTGTGTCAGAGATGTGTACATTTGCTGATGATCCAAAGCTCTATAATCAACATGATGGAAACATCGGATGTACAACAATCTAAGACAATAGGAGAATCCTCAGAAAATGATCTCCAGACCGTAGTTGAATTGGAACGTAAATGGATGGTATTATTTGATGCTAGTAAGAGTAAGCTATTCTCCTTTAACAATTACACACCATCAATATCACCGACAAATAAAATCCTACCGGAGAATTCTTCTTTCGACCACTTTAGTCTAACATTCACGGACAATATGAACTAGAACAAATACAGTGAAAACATTACGAAGACTGCTGCAATAAGCTGAGTTCCCTCTAACGCGCTAAAAGACTACTCATACCTAAGAAACTCTTGTACCACTACAAAACTACCATGTGGGCTGGTGTATCTATCCCATGTATCTTTCTTAGGGGTAGAGTAAAAAGGTATTTAATCTAATAGGTGCCGCTTTGTAAACTAAGACGGAACCGTCGCCTTTATCGCCACAATGTTGCACCTCTTTGCCTCTTTTTAAGAATTTTAATTGATTGCCCTCTGATGATGCACTTTCATCATCGCCATACATATCCCCGACAAATCTGCATAGCAACAAAATTAAACTCCTTCACTTGATAGGTTTCTAAATGCCAGATAGTGTTCTACTTTAATAGTTTCTTCCACTGAGCAGATAGACTTCGGTATTGCATTTTTACTTGTCATTTATAGTTGTACCAATAAGGTACTGACAATTGAACTGTAAATCCTTTAAGAGCTCCAAGTCATTTGATATTCCTGTTTACTTGCTTTTTCACGAAATCAGAGAAAGACACAAGGTCAGTTTTTTAATGAGGGGAAAATCCATCTCCCCCCAAAAGGGGCAATCTATGAACTAACAAAAGTAAAAATTGCTACAGTCATAAACGATTTCACCTTTACTGACAGTAAAGATGAAGTGTAACATAAGAAAAGAAAGAAAAAATGTGATCTTGGTGCATAGGTCAAGTCATTTGATGTTGAAGAAAACATGTTCATATAAGAAAGACGCCGTTTTTTAAAGATTTATAGTGACGTCATAGTTTACCATTGAACATATTTAGATATCTCAATCAAAGCAGATGACCATATATGTATCTGTAGTTCACTTTTGATATGTATATTTATATGTACATGATAAATTGCTAAATTATTTAGATGTTAGATTTAGGGACGTAGCATAAGCTCTATTTAGTTTAATAAATTTACAACCGAAAAAAGACGAGAGGAATGAAAGCTCTTTTATAAAAATTCAGACACTGCCTCTTCTTGTGAAATGTTAGCAGTAAGTATCAATCATAAACTAATAAATCTTTTCTAAATTAATTTTCTCTGTTGCAGTTTTAAAATGTGTAGAGATATTAATATATGTATACATCCTATATTTCGAAAGTCATGCACTGAATATTTCTATGAAATTGATCAATGTTAATTAGAAAGAAGGAAAAGAAGATTTCCTGAATTTAACTTTTTAAAAATTCTAAAGATAAATAATAGACGTTTAAAAATTAAAATATGGAAATAAATTTTGAACAAATGAAATTGGAACGCCTTTAAGAAGTAAACAGTATTTAAAATATAGTAAGAGAAGGTGAGAATGGTGCAGAAAATCCATTTGCGATGATCCTTCTATTTTTCTTATTCATTAAACGCTGTTAAATATCCCATGTGTGGGGACCAAAGTCAAGATTTAATGATTAAATGAGGGAAGTGCTTTTCAGTATAAAAAAACAACATTATCGTAGCACAAAGATGCTTTGCACAATCGCTGGACAGGCAGTACGTTTATATTATCATAAGTATCATCAAGTTCAACTGAGCCAGAACCACATGCAGGATAATGTTAATTAATTTAATTATGATTGAAAATATGTAAACTATTTTTAAAAATGTTTCTAAAGTGTAACCTAACCTGTCAATGTAAATAGTGCATAGTATAAACACACACAAGCACAGACACAGACACAGACACAGACACACACACATACACACACATATATATATATATATATATATATATATATATATATATATATATATATATATATCACGCAGGCGCCCTCTGTCTTTGACAGACTATCGTAAACTACGAAAGAGTACCTACGCGGAAATGTTTTGTGGTAGACAACATTGTAAAATACCAGTTGCAATGAAATGTATGTTAAGAACGACTGAAAAGAAATGCCGAGACAACAGACATAGCAGACAACACGCTATGCAACACACACATATATGTGCGTGAGGTCGCCAAGTTAATCAAGAACCTTGATTCCAGTAAAGCAACTGGCCCTGATGGCATTCCAGTTATAGTTCTGAAAAAGCTCCAACTAGAACTTGCCACCATACTTACAAAACTGTTTAAGCGTTGCCTTAAGGAGAAGTGCTTTCCAACACCCTGGAAAACCTCATCAGTATGCCTTGTATTTAAGAATTCAGGTGAAAAGTCATCTCCCTCTCAGTACAGACAAATAAGTATCCTGTGTCATGAGTCAGTTGTTGGAATCCATATTAAATAAAGAAGTAGTCAACCACCTCAACAGAAACAAACTTCTTAATGACAACCTTCTTAGTGACATAGGATCAGTGAATCTCTTGATAAATGTTTCCTTTCCAGGGCAATTGCATTTTATGGCATGAGGGCCTACTTCACAAGATTTCCAGCTACGGTATAACTGGAAATGTTTCCTCAATCATTAAATCATTCCTCTCTGATAGGTTCATAATAGTAGTGGTTGATGGGCAGCAAACAGAGGCCCACATATAAATGCTGGACTCCCCAAGGGTCCATCCTGGGACCAACTCTCTTACTAATCTACATCAATGACCTCCCAAAACACATACTTACATCATTCGTTTACATCTATGCTGGTAACACGACCATCTGTGGACACACATCAAAGGCCGTACATGACAAAGTTCTCTCTAATTCTCTCTCCTCTGATATTGAGCGCGTGGTACAATGGGGGAAGAGGTGGCTGGTCACTTTTAATGCATCCAAAACCAAGCTTCTATCTTTATATCACCAACGCTCTGATCCCTATCTGGCATCAATTGAAATGGATTGCTCTCATCTTGGGGAGGCTCAATGTTTTGGTAAGCTTCTGGGTTTGACCTTTACTCCTGATCTGAAATGGAACACGTACATCAAATCTGTTGCCAGGGACGCTGGGAAAATGGTGGGATCCTTGTACCGCTACAGAATATATCCCACTACTGATGCAATACTCTATCTATATAAAAGCCAAGTACGTCCAAGGATGGAGTACTCTGCCACATCTGGGCAGGAGCTGCTAAAAAAGCCTATCCTGCCTTGACAGAGTACAAAATAGACTTCGTGGTTTAGTGGGGCATGCCCTTTTCTATTCCCTGCAACCTCTCTCCCACAGAAAAGACGTTGCGAGCCTGCCTTTGTTTTATCGTTATTTCCATGGAAGGTGCTCGTCTTAGCTCCAATCCCTCGTCCCTCCTAGCCAATCTTTCACGAGAAACACCCGTCTGGCTGAAACTACTGTCAATAATTCTCCCCACTCTTTATCTGTGCCTACATCCAAACGTAGATTCCATGAACAAAGCTTCTTTCTTAGAAGTGCACGCCAGTGGAACTCTCTGCCGCTTGCCTATTGCCCACCTGATTACAACTTGGACGTCTTCAGGTCTAACATAAATAAACTCCTGACAAACCGCTCCCTTAAGTAAGACACTCTATCAAAACCCCAATACTAATGATTACTACAATAATGTCTCATTGATTACTGTACACGCAATAACCCTTATCCCTGAGTGGCCTTTGGGCCTTGATAAGTTGTGACCCCATGCAAAAAAGATCAAATATAGCGCCTAGAATTCCCAAATGGCCAGAGTCTCTCTCTATTTCTCTCTCTCTCTCTCTCTCTCTCTCTCTCTCTCTCTCTATATATATATATATATATATATATATATATATATATATATATGACTACCTGCATAAAATGTGTACCTATGGACATGCACGTTTCTGGCATTGAACGCTGATCAGTATAAGTTAGGATCAAACTGATACCACTATCAATCGCAATCTAATACTGTACAAATGTATCAAAATCAATCACAAATTGAATGATTTTATTTAGCGATAAAAAACAACTTCAGGATGCTGTTATTTTTATTTATTTTCGCTTTCGTAGCGGTTTATTAAAGCGCTAAAACCCCTTCCTGTTACACACACACGCACTTTTATATATATATATATATATATATATATATATATATATATATATATATATATATATATATATATGAAGAGAGAGAGAGAATTGATATGTAGTTTGCTGTAAGCATTATTTGGGATTGGTATGTAGTAGAGATTTAGAAGGCTATCACAATGCGAGGAATGAGATATAGTCGTGTTGTTGAGAGAAGACGACAAGTTACGATTTACAAATCAATACGTACATACATATATTTCTATATATATATACATATATTTATTCAGTCGTATTAAATACAAATGTCTTACTTGTTATGTCTGTGGCAATATCCATAATATATTTCGGAAAGAATCACTTTTCAAATGGTGGACGTGAAAGATCGATTCAAAACATGCTAGATGATGGGGCGGAAAATTAATTGAATGGCTATGTGGAGCCTTGGAGCAAATGTAAGGAGGGTATTTATATGTATGGAGTGTTTTATGTAATTAACTTATTTTTGTTCCTTTCTTATAATTATTTGTATTTTTGTACACAGTGATCACCACTTATCAAGGCCCGGAAGCCACTCAGGGATAAGGGTTATTGTAAGTACATTACGTTAGTGTGCAGATTTGATGAAGTGTTTACTTAAGGGGGCGGTTCATTAGGAATTTGTCACCATTGGACTTGAATACATCCAAGTTGTAGTCCGGAGGGAAGCAGGCAGACGGAACAGAATTCCACAGGCGTGCAGTTCTAAGAAAGAAGCTTTGTTCATGGAATCCGCGTTTTGATTTAGGCACATATATAGAGTGGGGGAAATTTTTCACAGTGGATTCAGCTAGACGGGTGTTTTTCGTGAATGATTGGCGAGGGGGGACCAGAGATTGGAGTTCATATTTATATTTAGTTTATAACTTGTTGCTTTTGCGTGAGCTTTTTTATTTTGTATATTCTATGTCTATTTCGTTGTCTTTATTTTTTTTCTGCTGCTATGTATTATTCATTTATTTATTTAATTTATTTACGTCCTTGCTTGTTCAGTGAAATGACCTGGTGTATCAAGGTCACACATGTCGCTAGCAGGCTTGCACCAGTTAACTTTTGAAGGATAGAAGTAGAGGGAGGGTGTGAAAGAGAAGGGGAGGGTGTGTGTGGGTTGAGGTGCTCTTAGTAGACTGTTGGGGTGTTTAGGTTAATGGGAGTGGTTGTCAGGAATTAGAATATAGGTGGGAAGGGGGGCACTGGATTTACTTTCCTTTGGAAATTTGTATTTTATTTATTTTAATAAAACTATAAGTGGTTATAGATGGAACGTTTTTTATTTAATTCTTTATTATTATTTGTTTATTTAATTATTTATGTTTGTTGCTAGTGTTTATTTGGGTTTTGATTGGTGGGTTAGCTTAAATAAAAAAATCCTGTTTTCCTTTATATTGGTTTATTTTACTTCAGGTAACTATTGTTTATTATTTTATATATACATATTGTTGTTTTTACATATTTATTTAATTTCTTTAATCTTTTGTATATAATTTATATGGGAGGGGGCTTGTAGTAAGGCTCTGTCTGGACCGTGAGTAAGTGTATGAGCGGTGTGCAGTGGTGTACCTGTTCTAATGAGTTATAATGGTAAGTCTTTGGTGGGAGCCGTATGTAAAGTTATATAATGAATGATGATCCGAGCTCCAGTCTGTTGGTGAGTTCTGGCCGTAATTTGGATATTAGTAATGACTCCTTTATGCGAAGATTCCCAATATTGCGTTCTGTGGTTAAAAGATCGACTTTAATAGATATATTAGGGTTTTTGTAGGTGTTGAGGTGTTTGTGGAATATTGATGCTTGTGTTTGTGTGTGTTCTTTGATTCTTATGTGTAGGGGTCTCGTGGTGCTACCCACGTCGAATTTTCCGCAGGCAGAGCATTCTAGTTTATAGACTACATGTGTGCGGTGGCAGATGGTTGCGGGGTATACGGGGCGATTTGTCAGTGTGCATGGTGGTGGGTTCTCGATGTGCTTCCGTTTAGAAAGCTGCTGTCTAAGGGATGGTCCGGAGTGGGCTAGTTGCATATTGAGACCCTCACTTCTGATAGCCCTGCGAATAGCCGTTGTGATCTTGTCGATAAGATGGGGAATTTTAAGGAAGCAGGCATTGGTAGGGAAACTTCTTACACGTTTTGTCGTGTTCCAGAGGTGTTTAATGACAGTGTTGGGGTATCCCAACACTGTCCTTAAACACCTCTCTCTCCCCCTCTCTCTCTCTTTATATATATATATATATATATATATATATATATATATATATATATATACATAAATAATAACCCTCCAAGGTCTAAATGTAAAGTTTTCCTAGTTGCACAAACTAGGAGGAAACGGTACAGTGTGTTGCTTACATGAATCATGTAAGTTGTCCGAAATGGAATGGTAAATATTTGATGAGTACTTTAATATGAAACAGCAACATAATTTCGCAAATTTCTTAGCCGCTATACGAAACTGTATTGAAAGGGATATCTTTTAGAAAGTAATAAATGGCCAACAGAGAAAACTGTATATTTGATACTGAAAATAATATATATATATATATATATATATATATTCATACATATACACATACACACACAAACATATATATATATACATATATGTATATATATATATGTATATATAACACTTACACATTGTTATTAACAAGCGAAATGGTCAACTACTATTTTATCTAGCTCTAGTTCATTGTCCGACATATTCATTTTTAGCTTCTGGTTATGATGATTTCGACTTAAGAATTCCGTAGAGAATGTATATTATTTCGAACTACGGACGAGGAATAATCGATGTTTGTATCCGGAATATCAGACTTGTGTCTTTACGGATCTCAAGAGAGATGAGTAAATGTATTGTTTTGCCTCGGGTTGACCAATTGCGTTTGCTGTATCTGATAACTTGAACGCAACATTAGTTTTGTCATATCGAAATTATCCTCTAAAATCCTGCTTGTAACTGTTTCTTTTGGGTAAGACTTGTTTTACATTTATAAAAATACTAGTTGGAAAAACGTTCTAATAGTATGCAGTGCTTGCACTAATCTGATCATCGTAGAGGGGAGGATTCCTCACGGCGTCAGAGAAAATAAGCAACAAATTAACCAACATGAATTCAAAGAACAAAACATAGACATCATGGCTGAATAAAAAAACAGAGTAAGACATGTAGCAATAGCGAAGACAAGTAATACTAACGAGCAATAAAGTTGATTAGGATATATGATCTATTCCGTCTGGGTTGGTTGGTTGGTTGGTTGGTTGGTTTTGTTTTACGGTATATCAACGCTTTTCGGGTTATTTAATGCCGAATCCAAATATTTTGAAGAACATGTTTTAATAGAGTATATTTGTTGTTTTCAAGTGGCTTTTTATTTAACCCATATTGGGAGCCTTGCAAGTATTACCACTCCGGGTCAGAGTGAACCTGGCAGCAATGGTAAAAAATCACAAACCGAGCATAGCTGAACGTTTCTAAAGGGATTCAATCACCGTTTTCCCGTTTGAAGGATGCCGAAAATTATTTGTACTATATGTTTAAGTATTGTTAATCATAAATGGTTCATTAATAGAACTGCTGATTAGTTTGGGAAGTAAATTCTCTCATTCTCTTTCTGGTTCTTCTCTACATAAAATTATTACTAAAATTATTTTTAATACTTACAGGGATTAGTGTTCGAATATATACATATATATATATATATATATATATATATATATATATATATATATATATATATATATATGAGATGATTACAATCAGCTATAAATAACAGATTAATTAAGTAGTTTACAGTCTTATAAAATATTGTTTAAGGGACACATCTTTAGATAAGACAATCCCAGCCAAATAAATTTGTTCAAAATACAAGATAGAACAAAAGCAAAACTGTATTATTTATAGTTAAATTCTGTGAAATAAAACTGTAGAAATTATAGGTAACGAATAGGCTCCTATATGGTTGACTATTTTCAAAAAACTGATTACATATAATGATAGAAGATGTATCGAGACACAGGAATGGGTATGTTTCATCTGGCAGAACAGTCGTTCATTAAAATTATGTGGTCTGCGTTCGCGCCTGGTTCACAAAGTATGGAAATAAAAACAATTAAAATAAAAAAAAACGTTTACAAGTGCTTTTGATATAGATGTATATAATAATACTTTGATAAGTATGTTTTAACTTAAATAGGGATGGTATAATAAAATTGTGGGGTCTGCGTTCGCGCCTGGCCTCCACAGAATGGAAATAGGCACTAACTTTAATAAAAACTTTTCATATCTATCTTCGTAATTATGCTTTAATAATTATGTTTCAGTTTGAAGAAATATGGTATAATAAAATTATGAGGTGTTCCTTCGCACCTGACCTCTATACAATGGAAATATGTCACAAAGTTTAACAAGGATTATTAATATAGATCGACAGAATATTGTGATAAGTGTTTCAGTGTGAACAGGTATGGTATAATAAATTATGGGGCTTATCTATTTTAGTTTTACTTCATCATATTTTGCTTTGGTTTTGATACCCAAATTTACAACCCTTCGTTTTCATAACCTATCATACTTTAATAAATCAGAGTCCATTTTCTATAGGCTGTTTTTAACCAGGTCAACGACGATTGCTTTTCCTAGCATTATAAATAAGTGTAAATCTTGCTATTTAGCGCACATATTGAATAAATAGTTCTAAATATTAATAATGACAGCTATAGCTTAAAATATTTGTAAGGACATCAATATCTTAAAATATTAATAAAACATATTTGAAAAGACGGGTGATCTAAGGGGTTACAGATATTAGTCGTGGATTGGGGTTTGTTTATCAGCGGAGTTAAGGGTGCTTCCAAATTTAAATTTTCTTTCGTGCCTGCAACTGAAAATTATCTCTGATTTAAAATTGGGAATGTTTATTTTTTCCTGTGCTGGTATAATCTCTGTGGCCTCAGCGTTGCAAAGGAGGTTGTATTTTCAATGTGGACTGTTATTTTCTTCCAAGTTTCTTACGAAGTCAAAAAGGTTACGTATCTCGTCAGAAAACGATCGCATGTGATTAGATATTGTAGTTTTTTCGGGACGATTGATATTCCTATGTATGTATTTTGGGGTTGAAGTGTGTCGGAGGTTCTCTGCCTTTGGGGAGATTGAGTTCCAGTGCTCCGAAGATTGTTTAATGTATAATTTTGGTTGTGGCTATTCCTACTGGTTTCGAGATTATTTGTTCCGTAGAAACGTCTATGCTGAGCTCCAATCTATGACCCCCCTCGCTAAACTTTCACAAACAACACTCGTCTAGCAGAAATCACTATAACTAATTTCCCTCGCTCTTTATCTGTACCTAAACCTAAACGTAGATTCCATGCGCAAAACTTCTTTATTAGAACTACACGCCTATGGAATTGTCTTCTGTTTTTCTGCTTTTCAGCTGATTACAACATGGTTGTGTTCAAGTCTAACGTAAACAATTTTTTGATGAGCCATTCCATATAAGTTAACAAATTCACCAATGCCCATTACTAACGATTACTATATTGTCCAATTTTACCGTACACTCTTAACCCTTATCAACGGGTGTCCTCAAGGCCTTGATAAGTGGTGATGCCATGTAAAAAATATCATTGTGCGTAGTTCTAGTTATTTGTGTTTGATTGATCACAAGGTAGTTTTTTATGTACATGAATATATGACCTCTGAATGCATATAGTCATTGTCCAATCGGGAATTTTCTGTGGCATTACATTTACATTGCGGTCATATTAGGTTTGGAGTGTTATTAATAATTAACTGTGCCGATTTTACTTTTTATTTTTTACTTTTCAAAATAAATGAATATATATATATATATAGTTTTATAGCGCTCTCTCTCTCTATATATATATATGTATATATATGTATATATATATATGCCTTTATATAAATATACATAAATTTCAGATTTCCGAAATATAAATTAAAAAAATAAAATCATCAATATAAGTACATATTGCAATATATGAGTGTGAGTGCAATATGGAATATTTATCTTGTAAAGTTTTTACAGTTGACCAAACACAGAAATTTGAATGTAGTATTTAAATGACACATTATATATATATATATATACATATATATATATATACATATATATATATATATATACATATATATATATATATATATATATATATATATATCCCTACAGAAACAATTTAGTGAGATGATCCAGATATAGTCACCGAATTAAATAAACCACTCTTCACTGTTTTTATCACAACATCTTTACTGTAGTAAATCGCGTATGAGCTTTGAAATTCCATGTGTCGTCGGTGAAAGATTTATATGCCTTTGTATTGTTCGCCATACCGACAACTATTGCTCCTGTTCTGTCAACTGGAATAAATATCACTACAGTTTGATTTAAGCTAAATCGACCACGAAATCCTCAGTGAAAACAAGCGGCAACTTCTGTCGCTCGCTAATTGTTCCTAAATACTTTATGTACTAATAAGGTAATCTAAAGCAATGTTTATTAAGTTATAGACTGTGCTGTGTTAGCCATCCTTTGGTTTGTCGCCAATGCTACTTAAGTGTAGGAAACCCAATGCTCGCTTAATTTATCATCCAGTCGACGGAGACAAATCAGGTGGTGAGGGATACTTTCAGTGGATATCGATTGGTGGTGACGTAATTGAATTAGCATATATTGAGACTTTTGAATTAATAACAGAGACTTATGTAAAAACATTTTTACTGTATAGATGGTTAATCATTTTCTTAAATAGTGTCGCGCCTACATTAATCTAAGAATTTTACTACAACATATACATTGCCAGAAAAATGGGCAATAAAACTCGTTCAGCAGAGTATTTTTATTCGACCCCAACACTAACAGAGTAAAGCTATTGTTGAAATATTTTTTTTTATTGAGTGAGGTATAGCTTTGTTTCTTTTTTGTTCTAATTTTTTAACCTTCCCAGTTTTGGTTTCTCTTTTTGTAAAGAGGTTAGTGTCTTTTTATTAATCGCATACAGCGCACTTACCGGACAATGATTACGTACAATGTACGCTAAGGTTTTCTCCTTATAAGCACTGGCTCTACAATCAGAATTTTGTAATTTATTTTACGTCACTCCGTCGTGAAACAGAGATAAATATTCTGCTAATTGTTATAACCTTTTGTAAAAGCAAGCTTTTAATCAAAATGTTGTAAGTAATTTTGTTTTCTTCATTATATTTTATTTGCGGAAACCAGAAAAACAAGAACATTTAATGAAATCTTTTTATATGAATTAATGAAATATTACTTAAAGATCTACGTAGAAGTTTAATCAAACAGATATTATAATTAACAACTCTGAATAAAACGCAATACAATGTGCTCGCATTGTTTGATTTTCTTGTATTTCAAATGTATAAGAACCTTTAAGAGCTGGTGATCATGCACAACGCTTAAGTATGAAATTATGATGCGAGCCGTATTAAAACGTTTAGAAATCTTAGGTGCAAATGATTGCTTATCAAATACTTTTAACATTGTGTAATTTGAGTTAGATCACTTCGAAAGAAGCTTTAAATTATGTACAGACTATAAAATAAAGCAATACATTTGGTTACTCTTTGTGTGAATTGTATGTGATAATTAAATCAGCAGATGCAGCTAAAATCATATTACAATTTATTAAAAAGCTTAGTAAGGGTGGGTATAGTCACTGCTGCTGTATCAAACAGAACTGAGAGGCAAAAGAAAACGAAATAAAAATGAAATATGTATAACACATATAGAACTGAAATCTTAGAAATATCTCCATAATTCCAGTAATTATATGAGGAACCGGACGTATAAAAAATGATTTAAAAAACTACCAAGTAAATATAAAAGGGTACCCGAGTGCAAACGAGATAGAGCAATTATATTTAAAAAAAAATAATGATTTATATCTTTATCTTAGAAATCTCTCGGTTTGAATGTTTAGGATAGCGGATAAATAACGTGCCTCCGGTATGATCCCACTCTTCAACTAGAACAAAATATATTAAAAATAAAAATAGTTATATTTCTTATTTATTGGGCATAGGAAACACATGAAAATGTATCGATGAAACATGTGCAAAAAATATAATAATTTCTAGACAAATAAAAACACAATATAACGTAAATATTGAAAAAAAATGTTCGTTTTTATCTTTTACGATTTTGTATTTATTACATCTTTTATTTTTTTATTTATTACATTTTCTATTTTTACTCAACGTTTGCAAGAAAATAATACACACCTTGTAGATAAGGGATCTTAATTTGAAACTATTGATATTCTACGTCATCTTTGGATTTGAGTATTACATGTATATGCCTTTTTTTCTATTTACTAATTCTTGACGCTAATGCAGTATCGAAAATATCATTGTAGAACTGATGATTCAAATTTAATATAATGTTTGGATTCTTCAGAAAATTGTATTCGAGTAATTTGAATTTGTTTAACTATTTATTTTAAATTGGATCCCTAGTGTTGAATAATGTAATCGCTAATTAGAATCTTCATACAACAAATCAGAAGAAAACGAATATGATTATATTAAATTCCGCAAAAAATACATCATCATAAAAAGTACGAGGAACATTGCAAAGGTCAAGCCAACTATTATTTTATTCCGTTTGAATAGATAAGAGAGGATTGCAAATTGTTGTGATGACTGAGCCTATGCATGCATGACCTGAAATATTCATGCTTTTGTTGCAGATATTGATGGTGTGAATCTCTAAGGAAACAATCTCTGTTATGAACGTGCGTCAGAAGCAGAACTGGGTCAGTTTATCCCTCCATGCAAAAATGAAAGTATTTATCAGCGCTAATTGTACTTTAATAAAACCGATGCAATTGACTTCAGCAGAGTTAGGAGATATGTTTGCCGATTTTAGAGTGCCCACAGAATGCGTGTGATAAAACAACCTTAGGTCGCCAATGCATAACCACCACTCCAGAAAAATAAGTTACAAACCATAAAAGATAGCTTGTTTTAATGGTACCCCTCCTGTCTCCGGAGTTCTTCAACATTTTTAGTTAACAATAGTTTGCATTAATTTTTCATTAACACTCGTAATTTCAATCTGCTCTTAAAAACTCGACCTTGTTAACATCTAAACTATCAATCGAACATCTCGATTTCTATCTTATGGCATAAACTTATAAAAATATCGCTTAATATTTCATATTTGCTTGCGTTTAGACAAAACAAAAGGTAGGTAAAAGTTTAGGAGTGAATCTTATAGATATAAATATATAAACATATCTGCACACTTAACTTTATATATATTCACCACATGTTATAATATACACAGCAAATTATGTGATCATTTTATTCATGGTGTTACTTAGAGTGTATATTCTAAAATACCTGATGATCCATTTATTAATTTAAGAGATTATCATGTGCATAAAATATATGAATATGTACCTACATTCACACACTCTCTCACACGCATGCACACACGCAAACACACATCCACACCCACACCCACACACAGACACACACACTTATAAATATATATATATATATATTTATATATATATATAAAAGTGAAATTGTCTGTGTGAGTCTGTGTATGTACATCTCCCTAACAAATTACTCTGCCAAATTTTAGTCTACAGACTCGAGATGAGACACATCTTATATTGAGATTTAGGGAATTATTTTTAATAATGCGGCCGAAACTTTGCTTGTAAAGATGATAAAGTTACACCGATGTTACCTTTTAAACTCTACCACACTCCCCCGCCAATTTGGTCTTAACACTTGAATTATAGATGTAGGTTACTTTGAAATGCATCCAACTTTTTAATTCAATTTGAGCCGAAATATTAAATGTTGAAGAGGTCAAAGTTAACAAACAATAACATGTCAGACAATTTTTTGTCTAAATATGTGAAATGTATTCAAACATAGGGCAAGCTTTTAATCCGATTTTGGACGAACATTTGGCTACCAAGAAATCGAAATTAAAATATTTTACCTTTGCAGTCTCTAGCAAACTATTTAGCAAATTTTGGGTCCAAACTTTTAAATTTTACACAAAACATAATCGAAAATTAGAGCTTTTATGATCAGTTCATGGACGAAGATTTTGCTGCCAAGACGTCAACGTTGACAGAGTTGACCTTTGCAGACTTTACCAAACTCCTCCGCCACTTTTTGGTCTAAACGCTTGGAATTTTTGATGTAGCATACCTGGACATCAATCAAACGTTTTAATATATATATATATATATATATATATATATATATATATATATATATATATATATATATATATATATATATACATACATACATACATATATATATATATATTAAAATGTTGGACATATATATATATACATATATATATGTATATATATATACACACATAAAGTTATGAACAGTATATAGGGCACGAGCAAATCATAGTTAAGCTGCGAGTATAGCTATATAAGTGAGAATGTGTTAGGACATATACTCTCAGAAGTTTTATACGACTTCATATTACTATTCAGAAACGTTAAAAACTTTGTAATCGTTTTATATCCGAACATTGGGCCTAATAAAAGGGTCAAATTTGAAAAAAAAGTTGTAGGTCAGGGGCGATGCCCATGTTTATCTGTTTGTCAACTATTTCACGAATGCGCATGCATGAATGGTTCAAATGAGAGAATCTTTATTAGGAGGTTTGAAAACAAATTAAGGAGGTTTGAAAACACAATTTAAATATCCTTTAAAAATAGCATTATGGTTACCGCAATTAACTCACTTTCTTAATTTTCATATACTGTTTATGCCTATTTTTTGACTAGGCAAAGCCGGGCGGCCTGCTAGGATATATATATATATATATATATACTAGCATTTCGGCCCGGCCTTGCCCGGGTGGTTGGAGGTGTATGCTGAGCAAAAAAAAAAAACAATAAAACAAAAAACAAGTCCATTTTTTAAACTTCGACCCCTATTATGACCCCTTAACATTTATTGTTTTGGGTTCAAATACAGTTATTAAATTAGATCGATGTCCAAGGAACCTTAAATTTCAAGTGTTTACACCCAAGATTGTAGGGGGAGTTTGGTAGGGTGCTCAAAGGTTAAATCGTTAAACTTTGACCCCTTAACAGACAAATTTCTGGTTGAAAACCGCTGACATAGATTTTCCCAAATGTCAGTACCCTGTATATCAAATTTTGAGTCTGTAGATTAAAATTGGCAGAGTTATTGCGTAGGAAATGTACACAGGCACACGGACACACATACAGACAGACACATAGACATGTTCACCGATATATATATATATATATATATATATATATATATATATATATATATATATATATATATATATATATAATTATTTTTTTTACTATAATAATTAAATACCTACAGACACTAGTGTTTCATCCTTTAGGGATTCTTCAGTGCAGGGTGTCACAATTACTACCAGTCGAACGATTCGAACCCCGCGACACGAGACACCTCTGGCCTGATTAGCGGGGGCCGCATCCATTCGGCTACCATTAACCGTGTGAAATAGCGTTGAATTTTAAACATTTTAATTTAAATGTTCATTACGTCAGACAGACAGTGATCAAATCGTTATACGATGATCTACGCATAAGAGCTAAATTGACCGACTTTTAATTCAACTGAAAGTGCTCAACGATAAGAAACGAATTTCTTAAAGGATTCGTGAAAAAAAAAACTTCCGTAACAGTGGCCGGCACAAGGCATAGTTAATAGAGCAAATGGCTTACAATTAACATCTGAACTCTCATTGTATACGTATGTGCAAAAAGAAAACATCAGCCATTAATCAATGCTTAAATAGACGGAGAATGACGAGTGTTATCTATGAATTTCCCTTTCCTCAGATCAGTTTTTTTTTACTAGAGCGAAAACACTACAACGAAGAACTAGATACCACTCAAACATAAGTGTGTCAAGTAGACAATAAATCAGAATTGTTATGATCTCTCATGGTGGAACTTGGGTAATTAATCATTTAATAGAACGGCTCACCAATAGCTTATTGACATTCAACTTTAAAACAACCATTTTTTAGTATGCTGAGGAATAGATCGACTGTAACTTTGTTTTAAGTACATAAAAAAATAGTGAAATTGTTTAAAGTTTTACAATCAACGATTTTAGGGTATTACTTAATTTACTATTAAATCCACCGCTGAAAATAAATCAACGGATTACCGTTAAATATTCTATAAACAACCAATAGGAGGATACTATAGCTTGATTCCATAAAAGGATTAAAATATTTTATCCTGGTGGATATAAGAAGGCGTAAAATAGCACGTTTCTCTTTAAGTTGTGTGATGCAATGCACACTTTATGAAAAGTGAGCTAAATATATGCCCTCTGCAAAGCGTTTGTTTGGAGAGAAGATGTTCTGCAATTACTAATCGTCTTTGCTTTGGCTCATTGCCAAACAGAATTCGGGGCAACGCAAACAAAACAACGATAGGCAGAGAAGCGAGTTATGCTTCTTTTACGTTTGTTGCACAATCAATGCCTGAGATTCCAATCTACTCTATAAACTAATGATTAATAGCTGCGTGGCGGCTTTCTAGATCAATTCAAATTGTACTCATAAAATTGATTAAGTAATCGGGATGCAAGGGTATCTCAATATTATGCATCTCTTAAGGGATAGCTAATACAATTGTGATAGAAATAGGAAACTAGACAAGTTTTGTTAAGAAATCGATTAAAATGATAGCAATTCTTTCAAGTATATATAAAAATGATATTTGTAATGAGAAACAAACACAGTATATTTCAAGTAGCAATAATAATGCAAAAGTTTCAAGTGTTCTCGAAAACGCAAAGTACGTAGACCTATGCTACTTTTTCAGGATAATCCGTAATTTAAATGCCTACGAATACTTACATAATATGTGTAATCATTCGATATGGTGTGAAACGGATGACATTTTTCCCAGGTAAAATGTCTGCATATTTTGATATTTGTAAACAGACTTACATTCATTGAGAAAAAAAATCCATTGTTTGCATGTAGAATAACAAGGAAAGGTAATATCCAAAGCCAACAAATATCTTAACCTCATAAAATGTGCCTATATAAAGCACACTACCTGTTATATCCGTCAATAGCTTGTAGGTTTTTCGTTTTTCTTTGTTTAATAGATGCCACCTTCCGCTATATTTTGTCCGCGTGACATTTCTTTTTATTCTCATAACGATCCTTTGCAAATTTCATCCAAAGATAATTTATATGTCTGGCAGTGTTCTTAGAGATGTTTTGAATAGAAATTCCTCCGATAATTATCGAAAATAGAATAAATCCAATCTGAAAAATAGTTTTTCTCTTAGAGATAAAAAAGAATTTTTACAGGGAAATATATTATGTTACAGGAGAAATAATAACATTTCAATAAATTGTTTCTTCTTAAAAATGTATCATCTGAAAGTATACAGCTCAGTAGTAGAACATTCGACTATAGATCGAACCCTAATGCACTTTACAATTTTATTTTTTCGTCTTAATGAGTTCAATTTACAGTAAAACGAGAGACGCAATTTATAATCGCAGCAATCAGTTCTTCGTTTGCATGTTTTAAATCTAAACATAAATGTCAATTAGTGATTTTTGCAGAGCATTCATCGACCAAATATCAGCTGACATGATATAGTAAAAAGAACACAGACGGAATTTTATGAACGACATTATCATTATTATATATTTTTTCATAATTAATCCACCGGACAAATTATTTATCGTAACATATAATAAGCAATACAGGATTGATTCAGTAACAATAATACGCGATTTGCATAAAATATCATGTTAAACCGTAGTGAACGACCAGGCAGGCTAATATATATATATATATATATATATATATATATATATATATATATATATATATATATATATATATATATATATATATATATTGATCTCTAAATCTAATACCTTTCGTTTTAATAACGTTTTTTCAGAATTCATTATGCCTCTATTATTAAGACCTGAGTTGCTCATTACAATGTTTCTGGTCCAAGTTAGACTAAAGATTTTCCCGAATTCTATCTAATAAACTTATGATATGCCGTTATTTTTTATTTTAAATGGAACAACTTTCTTAAACATGCTTTTTTAGCATAGAAAGAATTTTATTTAGTTTATACTTCTCATCTCTATTAAACTTCCCTAATGCCTGCATTGTGCGAGAACATTTTTGGAATAATACTGCATCGCTTTGAAATCCTTTAAAAAATTCCTTTTGATATGCATGAATATACACGTTTCTTCTGTGAAGATTTCAAGACATGGATACGCATTACTTCTTCGGATATATTATTGGATGATTTTTCAGACTATTACAAATATTAGAATCTTTCTTGTTAATCGTTCCTGGATATATTCGATCTCGACGCCCCAGCTTGCGTGCTTTGAGGAGTGTGGAGCCGCCCTTTAATTATTATTATTCCCAGGTCAACTCTTAGCAGGAGGGCTAGTAGCTATTAGGGTCCCATCTATGGGTTAAATAGAAATCGATTGAAAAACAAAACAAATATATTCTATTACAAATTATTTTCTTCAAAATCACTGGATTCGGCATGAAATTACCTGAAAAGGGTGGATATGCCGTAAAACAATAAACTAAACTCTTTTTGTTAATATTGCATGCGAGTTTGCAAGATATTAACGTCGTTTCATTTAATCCTAGAGTAATCCAAATACCGGATGGATTCTATTCAACGTATTTTCGTTGATTTATTTTTTTCTAACAAGAAGTATTTAGATTGGAAATATCTTGACCTGAAGAGGTTTCTTTCATATTTTCTCTTTATTGGGTTGATAATATAATAAAGTTCTTATGCAACTTTAATCCTTATCTCCTGAAATATTCTGTCGTTTGCTCTTCAAAACCAGATGAAGCGTTTTTTATCCAAATAGGCTTGCTCTAAAATTGAATAATTGTTTTTCATCGGGATTCTATTGCTATATCTATATTTAATATGTATATCATACAGCATCATTGTTTACATATATTTCTTGCAGTGTGTCGTTCCATAAATATAGCTTTCTGAGTAGCTGTTGTTACTTTGAGACCAAAATCAATAAAGTTCAATTGAAGACAAGCAGTTCTGTCAGTAGGAATTGAATTGTGACTTAATTATTCTTATGAAAAAGAAGCAACATATTTATGCTTATGTAAAACAAATAAAATGTATACATATATATATATATATATTAAATTGTAATTCAATTAATTTCAAAAAACTCTCATTGAAATGAAATGAAGTGGTTGAGTTTCATATCAAAGAATTTTTATTATTCTAAGCAAGACAAAGAATGTTTTAGAAAGTTTATCTCCTTAACCTATAGGTTTCGATGTCTACCATCTCATCAGAGGAGTGAAAATATTAGCAAATAGTTATAAAGGTATGCACCCTATTTGCTAAAGTCAGTGAGACATGGAAAGTCAAAGTGAAAATAATACATTTATCAGAAGTTCTGTAGCAGGAGTATTTGTAGAAAAAGGATATGAATGTTTTTGTTGATCCAACTTGTTTGGTAAAATCCATATTATACGTTCTTTACATCCGTTTGGTAATAGTTTCCAAGTTATATCCTGGGTAATCCGCATAGCTGTGTATATATCCGAATCGGGTAAGTGCTTCTTTAAATTTGTTTTGGGTCCAGCCGATAATAATTTCAAAGTCTGGTGGGAGCCTTTTCATTGGAAGCTTATATTATTTTTAGCGGGGGGGGGCGAAGTGTTAGGGAGAGTAGGCAATGGTAAGTGGTAGGAGGTGGGGTGAAACATTTGTGCATATTCATCCTAATATACACATGAACACACATATACAAACTCAACACTCACACACAATATACATATGTAATACACATACACACATACATATATATATATATATATATATATATATATATATATATATATATATATATATATATATATACAAGCGCGTTATTATTTCAATTCTAATTCTTAGTATCTTTCAATTCAAAACCTATAAATACATCTGGTTAAGTTTACAAATATGCTGGGAACTCCTTTATTTATCGTAATTGTATATATATATATATATATATATATATATATATATATATATATATATACAATTACGATAAATAAAGGAGTTCCCAGCATATTTGTAATTTTTATATTATATATATATATATATATATATATATATATATATATATATATATATACACAATTACGATAAATAAAGGAGTTCCCAGCATATTTGTAAACTTAACCAGATGTATTTATAGGTTTTGAATTGAAAGATACTAAGAATTAGAATTGAAATAATAATGCGCTTGATTAAGCTTGATTATAATAGTCTAAGGAACTGACTTATGTATAGTTTCAATTCAAATCAATGAATTAGTTTAGATAACCGTTAATATTAATCGTTTTTTTTGTGGTTTAGTTTAGTTTCGTATACGCAAACATGTATAATAATAATTTAGAATTATTAATGTTATTTATGTTGATGTATGTATACACAATTAAGAATTAATACACTTAGTAATTAATTATTACGTAAAACCTTTCGGTAGAAGAATTATAAATTAATGTAGATTGTTTGTACGAATAGTTCGGTTTAGTGAAGTTGTTTCATAAAATTCAAAATGGTGTAATGAAAGCATATTAAAGGTATATGCAGTTTCTCAGCAAATTTTCAGATTTTAATCATGTTAAACCACACTTCGTTTTCTTTTGACGGTTTATTGTTACTATTTCTTCTGATAAGTTAAGGGCATAAATTATTCACTGACAGAAATAATAATTCAGTGAATGATTTTGCGCTACGAAACATATACTGTCAAGAATTGTAAATGTCAACTGAATTAAAAGAATACATTATAAGATAATCAACATCATGAATTTTGGAACAAAGTTTTTTGTCATTTATTCACTATATTGCTCTGTAATTACATTGAGTTTCGTAAATAAGGATTGGTATATATTATAAGGAACTATATTTCTACAACAATGTATATATATATACATATATATATATATATATATGAGCAAACGGTTAATAAAACATGTTAAAAACATTTTGAAAAAGAGTTAAAAACATATTTAATCTGAAAAGGAAATACTTGATAAGTGGATAGTCCTTAATGCGCGGAGTTTCGAGGAAATACTTTCCTACTCATCAGAGGGTAGAAATTAGAAAAAATGCGGGATCGGATTTTGCATACAAAAGTATTTGATGAAACAACAAGTAAGTTAAAGATCTTACTTGTTAACAAAAAAAGTTAAGCAGAGCGCATATGGTGAAGAAAAAGGTGATTACACGTGAATGGATAGTCTGGTGAAAGATAAATAATCCAATGACGGTAAAATTAAAAAAAACAGTTAATTGAATTTCCATTTGCACAAGTAAAATCCAAGGAAATCCCGTAATTGGAAGATGGTCCAAAATAATCCAAAGGCCGAAATCCATGGAATAATTCACAAATATGTACAAGGGAAAAGGGGAAAAATTTCAATAATATTGATAAAAGAAAAATTAGATATGCTTTTATCACTGCTGCCGAGACATAAATATAAATAAGAAAGATCAGGGAAAAAGAAGTGGAGGAATTAATGATGATAGAATTAAATAGAAAATAGAAAAACAAATGTCAAATTCGAGGTTGTTTTTTTATGATTTTAATGACAGAATAAAAAATATCGACTTCGATAGTAAACTAGATTAACATCTGCCCCGTTTCTTTACAGTCACTACAATCATTTATGTTACTTGGATTTCCATCGAAAATAAACACACTGGTGTACATTCTAAGACATTGTTTTTAAAAGAAATTGCATCATAATAGATTGAGTCAAATCCATTTTCTCTATTTTGATATCACGTATTTTTATATTTCTTTATGTGTACATATTGTACAAACCTACCAGACACATCGCCATCTTTGTTTTGATTATTTCAGTCTTCCTATTATAAATCAATGAGGATTTCCCCACGTTACAATCATGTGGATGTCATAATTGGATAACTCTGCTGTTATAGAAACGTAACTTTGTGTGTTTGTGTTAATTCCACATAGCTTTCGAAGCGGTGGAACCTAACACTGGCAAATTCTACACAAAGATAATTTATATTTCTGGCGGTTTTTTTTTGTGTACAGGAATTCATCCAATATCAAAAATCGAAAAAATCCGATCTTATAAATAATTTGTCTCTTTTCATAGAAAAAAAATACAGGAAAATATTTTACACAAGCCTTGGTGCCCAGCGTTGCCCGGGTGTTTTGAGGTGTGTATTGAGCAAAAAAAAAAGTGGTAGTAGGCAGGCAGGCTCGAAACCGTGCCGCAAAAGAGAAAAAGAACGTGAAAAAAAAACTTGAAATCTTTGCTGCTGCACCTATTGCCAATTCGGAAGTGACGGATGTTTAAATTAAAGCTAATCAACCGGAAAAAGGGATGCCTTTCGATAATATCGGCGAAAAAAGGGACCCCTCTCTGTAAAAAAAATTCCCCAGTTGCGGGTGAATGAATTAATGTTTTCAGGCAATTTTTCGATATTTGTCTTCCGAATCGTCGAGATTAAAGACGATACCTATCACGTAAAAATCTGTCGCCTCTGTCGAAAGGGTTATACATACATACATGCATGCATACATACATACCTACATACATACATACATACATACATACATACATACATACATACATACATTTAAACAGAAAGGTGAGATTTATATTATAACGTAAATAACGGTATAACGTAAAATATTCCGTTCTAAAAATTCTTATTTATATATATATATATATATATATATATATATATATATATATATACATATATATATATATAAGAGAATATGCCATTTTTTAAGATTGTCGAGCCCACATCTCAGCTGACTTTATAGTGTAAACAAACGCAGACGGAATATCATTAATGACAATTTTTCTTTCCGAATAAAACCATCGGTAAAATTATTTCTAGTAATATAGAATATTCAATAGAGGATTGATTCTCTACTAATAAATACGCAATCTGCATAAATTAAAATATAATATTTGAGCGTATTGTACAATCGGAAAACGCCGGGCGAATGGCAGGTGCAAATATAGTTCTCTGCGAAATCTAATGCCATTTTGTTTTTTGGATATCTTACGAATAAACATTTTCAATGACTAATCGTTAGCAATTTTTTTTTTAGTTTGATACTATTATGCCAGGCAGTTTATCGGCTTTATTAAATATCTGGTTGTTTTTCTCTTAGTTTTAATTTTAAAGAATATTATTTTGCTAGTCTTCCCTATTTCGACTCTGGTTGGAATAATGCAAAGATTGTATGAATGATAAATTAAAAGCAACGTAGAAGATTACAAAGGGAAACGAATAAACGTATAAATGAATAAATGAATAAACGAATAGACGAATAAACGGATAGACGAATAAACGAATAGACGAATAAACCAATATACGAATAAACTAATAGACGTAGACACAAATCTAAAATTATTCTACAAAGACTACTGATTTTTTCGCTTTTAGATACAATTTTCTACAAATATTACTTAGTAATATATCATTCAGTTTCCTTGGCATGTTTGCTTGGAACATAGAGTAGAATCTGTTTAATGTTATACTTAGTTTAATTTGTCTTTAATCAGTGGGAAAAGTGTTTCTAGATTGAGGCAGTTTTGTTTTTATTATAATCCAGGATAAGTTGGGGGAAACTGCATTTGACTACGTAAATGCTGACCTTATTGTCGAACTTTGCAATCGTTGGGAGGCAAGTAAGTAGAAAAATACCATTGAAGTTTTTTGATGAGTATTGACCAACGTGTTATTGCAATTAAAAGAAATAAGAAATTATTAATATATTTCTGAGCATGGTTTGATGAATATCTTAAAATGCTCAATAGTATATTTAACTACTAATTGAAAAAATCGTTTGATAAATATCTTAAAATGCTCAATAGTACAATTAACTACTAATTGAAAATATCGTTTGATAATTATCTTAAATTGCTCAATAGTACATTTAACTACTAAATGAAAACATCGTTTGATAAATATCTTAAAATGCTCAATAGTACATTTAACTACTAATTGAAAACATCGTTTATTAAATGAAGGCAAAACCATCCATAACTACTAAAAGTCCATAGGGAATTATTGTATATATTATTTATCCTCTTTTGTAGGAAGCTCGCAACTTTTTATGATCTCTTTCCAATCTATTTTGAAGAGTTCTATTTTTTTTTCAATTTCTTTCTAATTTCCCATTTTTCTTTTTGGCGTCGAGAGGTCCTAGGTCGCCCGAGGAAGCCTCTTTGACTGGAAGAAATGGCTATTTGTACCGTCCCTATGTAACTGTTTACCCTCAAACAATCAAAAAATATTTTGCTCCTTTTATTGAGTACTATCTAACAACCTCGTTGTCTTCATTAGTTTCGACTTTTGAACACCTCAAACCTGAATATATATATATATATATATATATATATATGTATATATATATATATATATATATATATATGTGTGTGTGTGTGTGTGTGTCTATGTGTCTGTGTGTGTATAGATATATAGATATAGATATAGATATAGAGATATATAGATAGATAATATATATACACATGCATATAGACATATACATATATTTATCAATCTGTCTTTATATATATATATATATATATATACATACACGCTCCCCCCCCACACATATATATATATATATATATATATATAGAGAGAGAGAGAGAGAGAGAGAGAGAGACAGACAGACAGACAGACAGACAGACAGACCAAGAGACAGAGACAGAGAGAGAAAGACAAGTTAGTTTATATATACACATACACACACAAACACACACACACACACACATATATATATATATATATATATATATATATATATATATATATACAGGGAGAGACACAGAGACAAAGGGACAGACAGGCCGACAGACAGAAGGATAGAGAGAAATACAAAGAGAGAGACAGAGAAAGATGGACAGGAAAAGAGAGGAAAAGGACATAAGGAGACTAAGGGAAAAACGAGTGATTAATTGTACATGTGTTTACGTGTTTTACTCTTCCACTCCTATAAAACGTCGGTCAAGACAACGTTTGCCGACAACACAATGGAAGTTTATAATCAACAAATTACGACCACAGCCGGTTATCGACATTCTCTGGCTTTGATCTGATCAACATTAAGCTTATTCAAGGAGTGGAAATGTTTGCAATGGTTTCATTTTTTTGTTTTTTTTTAGTTAATGATGTTGTAAAAACACTAACAAAACAAACTTTTAATTAGATATACGAAGGAAATACGGTCTGTACTGGCAGTTCAAATGTAGATTTTGACGAAATCTTGAACGACGGTTAATATGTTAAATTTGTATATCTTAAACTTGGGGAAAAAAGAAAAAAACAAGATATAGAAAGAGAGAGAGAGAGAGAGAGAGAGAGAGAGAGAGAGAGAGAGTAGAAGATATTAACAAGTAGAGAACTGAAATGTGTGACTTTAAAATTATTAGTTAGTTTTTTTAAGAATATTGAAACTTAATTGTTCATTAAATTTTTACATCGATTATTTAAAATACAGATATAAGATATACAGAATACGATTAATATATAAAAAATACGAATAATATATACAAAATACGAATAATATATACATCTACGTGAGTTGTTCCAAAAATAATGCCTTCTTTAATATATTTCGTCTTATTCCGGCAAAGAGTGTGTCAAACTGCATTCTTATAATGACTGAACCCATGCACACATAAACTGAAATTCTTATACTCTTTTGCAGATATGACGGTGTAGTAAAGAATATAAGAAATATTCTGAAAGGGCCGCTATAGGCGCCCTTGCGCATTTATAGTTCATCGCTGGCAAATGTGCAATGAATGCATGGGGAAAAAGATTTTGTGAACAAAAGTTCGGTCAATTTATTAGTACCATTTTATCTTTCGTGTTAAATACTGAGCCGCGTGCCGCAATATTATCGAGGTATACACATGGATTTTGATCTTCATTCTTGTGTCCTTTAAAAAGGACCTGAATATCAACTATTATCTAAAACAAACAAACAAACAAACAAACAAAAAAGGCTTACGTTCCAGGTCGGGGAGTCAGAATTGCGGAACTAAAACAAAGGATTTTTAAAATTTACACTTAAAGTGTTACATTTAAATATTTACATTTCAGGAATGCCGGTTGATGTCTTTATAAAATAGACGAGAGAGAGGAGAGCCAACAGTCGTCCAGTGTTAGTTACAAATTCCGCCGTTGCTTGACAAACACTTAAAACGCAGTTGTTCTCTCAAGTTGTTTCTCTCTTGTCTATGACGAAAAGTAAATTGTAAATAAACTTGTATGATGACAAAAATGTGTATGTGTTGATTTTTAGAACCAGGACAAAAGAATTTTCAGGTGTATATAATTCGCAAGCAGTGAAAAAGTGCATTCTATAAAATTATATATGCATTCAATTATAACGTTCAACTTTTTTACCTGCCCAGTTGTGGCACTACAGATTACCTGTCAATCAACCCTCTTCTATCTGTTAATGATTTCGCAGGTTTGACAGCCTAAATTATCTACAATATTATATATATATATATATATATATATATATATATATATATATATATATATTTACTAATAAATGTCTTACTGTTTATAAGCACTGTTATTATAGAAGGCAAATTCTAAATGTAAACGCTTAAAAACCCGAACAAGTGCAGATTTTTTCAATCTATATCTATCTATATATCTATATCTATATATATATATATGTATATATATATATATATATATATATATATATATATATATATATATATAAAAGTGAACGTTTCTGTGTATCTGTCTGTGTGTGTACATTTCCCTACGCAATAACTTTGTCGATTGAAGACTTGAAATTTTATATACAGGGTACTGAGATTTGGGAAATATTTGTGATCCGTTTTTGACCAGAAATATGCCTGTTAAGGGATGAACGTTCAACGATTTCACCTTTGAGAACTCTACCAAACTCCTCCGACAATTTTGGGTCTAAACACTTGAAATTTTAGATATGGGTTCCTTGGACATGCATCTAACTTAATAACTTGATTTGAGCCCAAACAATACAGGTTAAAAATCATAATAGGGATCAAAATTTTTTAAATATTGATCGTTTTTGCTGCTTCTTTTTACTCAACATACACCCCAAACACACGAGCACGGCGGACTAAAATGCTAGTCTATCTATCTATTCTATACTCCTATAAATTCCTTTTTTTCTTTTGTGTGTATTAATATTCATATTAAAACCCCTCTTTTCTATTTATTTAAAGAGAAAATACAATTGTTTTATATATGGGTTGTGGAAATGCATTCACTAGCAAAAGATCTAGCTAATTTGCATATTCTTTTTAAACATTCATTTTAATTAATTCCCTATTAGTTTTTTTCGGTTTTCTTGTGGGATAATTATCTAGAGTTAACTATTACGTGGAATTATATTTCTTATATCACTCTGAATATTACCTTAAATTTCCTTTCTATCCCTAAGCTAAGTAGAACACCTCATAATACTCTATTCAACTTCTTTTAAAATTAGATACACCCAGTTGCAATATTAGAAGTGCTTCGTCCCTGACCTAGACTACGGACTTTTACAACAAACCATGAAACTATTGCACCTAAAATTCCTCTCAAAACTTAAAAATACTGCTGGTTGTATACTAAGTACCCCCTATAGATACTTTACCTCCAAGATGACTGCATCGTCTGTTTTTGCATGACAAACCTTTTTATTTTTTACTTAAATTCTCTTTCTCCTGATCACTAACAAATCAAACTGCTCTATTTCTCAAGTTGCCACTAAACCTAATCCGTTTCATGTAACTTAGAGAGGTCCTTGCTCTCCGCCCTTGACCCTAACAGACTCGAAAATTGATACTCATTAACAACCAAAATTTCCTAGGTATGCCCCTGATTAAAACTCCTAACCCATAACCAAGCTTCTAAGTAAATACTTACTAGCCATAGTCCTATACATTGACTTAAAGTACTCTATAATGAACAGCAACCATTAATATCTCTTTATTAAGAGATAGTATTGCAATAATCATTACATAAACTAAACCGGTACTCATTGAAATAAAAACTTCCGGATATTAAGAGAAAGGCGAAGTCATTCTCCCTCGTTGTAGTCTAAAGGCAACTTACTCAAAGTGTACATGCATTCGTATACATTACTACTTATCCATCCATCTATATTTAACTATATTTACAACATATGCAATAACCTATATCTATCAGGTAAACTGTACTCAATATCAAATGTTCTCTTGTATCTATACTGAGCATATCTTATCTTTCAGTCTTACTAAATATTCGGTTTGGGCACCAAATCAGAATTTCTAATAATAAGTAAATCATACCCTAACACTTTATCCTTATCCTAAACCTACTAAACCATATCTAATCATCCATTCCTAAACTTACAAAACTATATCTAACCATACATTAACTCGTCTCTCTCAATCCAATACTGTAGCAAATTTAGCTGCTTTCACAGCACGAATTTTTACCTATACCCTCTCCCAGTAACAATGGAAATGGATGCATAGTAATGCCTTTTTTAACCAGGTTACTTACTAAAACCAGCCCATATATCTATTTACCAAATTACACATGACTCAAAACTTACTGTTTTACCCGTACTTTATTTGCACTCGCATCTCATGCCCTGCTATCATCTAAAATATAGCTTGGGCACAACTCGTAGTTCAATTCTTAACACCTACTCACACTCTAATATTATACTAGACCCAAGCTCACATGAATAAAAAGAAAAAATAAATAAAAATAAAAGGAAAAAATAAAAAATATATATATACAAAAGAGAAAGCCTCAAACCACATTATCTCCTCCTAACAAGCCTCCTTACAATCATAGTTGCTTACACTGCATGAGCTCTACTCAACCTCTTTATCCAGTAACAATGAAATAACAATGTCCCTAATCCACTTTGAGGAGTGTAACTATTTTAGCAGATATAACCTCTACAAACAAACCCAATAACATTAACTAACCACGCGGGGTCGCAGAAATACCTGGATTTGAACCCAGGCGCGGAGCAAACCCTCTCAGTGGTGACGGACCCAGTAGATCTTTCCAGATCATCCGTCTAGGAGAAGGAAAACTCTGAAACCAAACCAAAGAGGAGGGAGGCCTCTTCAGTCTTGGATGACAACCTTCCTATAGCTGGTGACTCAATCAAATTACCGGTTTGCAAACCTAAAATGCTTAAGGAGTAGATAGATCCTGCCTATCGACCGCCTTCCATACTCCTTCTTTGCCTATTAGTCAGGCGCAGAGATACTATCACAGTGATTCGACAGAAACACCCAGTGGTAGATCTTGTTTCTTGTCTAGGGCAATGAACGCCGTTTCCCCACTCGCGACACACCCCAACCCTAAAGCTGGGCACTTGAGAATGCTTGAGTACCACATATGCCTGAGCAATTAGATTGGGTTGACCTTCCTCCGATGGGTTGAGGGTACCGGATTGACAGTTACTGGCTGCTTTTTCCGACTGGTAGTACAGGTGCCCTAACTCTTTGGTAGCGCTTAGAGCGGCTGCTCCATCAACAGTTGAATAATACGGGATGTTTGTAGTGCCATGGCGCGCATGGAAAGGGACCCTGCACTCATCCCCGGTGGGCTTTCCTGAGGCCACAGTCCTAGTTGATGGAGGGTAAGCTGATGGTCTACTTGTGATGCATGTGTGATATTCTGCATAACCTCCTGTTCGGCTTCCCCTAACCCAACTGAAACTCGTTAAAAAACATGATGACAGTACAATCTAAAAATAAGCTTAAACCAGGCTTAGGGTCAAACAAATCCAACTTTCCTCCTCCCTTGAGGCTTGCATTCACAAATATCCGTGGGCCTAGAACTAATTTAGCTGATGTTGAAGCATTTCTCCTAACAAATACCCCGGATATCTTAGCACTAAGTGAGACTAACCTACACTCCTCCATCCCCTCTAACTACTTTAACATGCCTGGATATCTCCCACTCTGCCGTAAGGACTCTGACAGACATATGCACGGACTTGGAGTTTACATTCGTAATACCCTTCCCTTGACTAAAGAAACAAACCTAGAAACGGATGATCAAGCCTTTATGTGCTTTAGACTAATCATGCAACACAACATTAGCTACTTTTACTTTCTCTACCGCTCTCCCTCGACCCAAGACTGCACCATAATAAACAAAGTATCTGACAGCATAGACACAGCACTCTCCTTCGACACTAGCGCCCAAGTACATGTATTTGGCGACTTTAATGTCCATCACAAAAACTGGCTTGGATTCTCTACTTACACAGATGCAGCAGGCAGCGCAACTCATAGCTTCTCTGTATCTCACTCTCTAGCACAAATTGTTACTTTTCCAACCCGCTTCCCTGATCAGGAAGAACAACACGCATCACTATTAGTTCTGTTTTTGACCACAGTTCCTGATGATTGTGTAACGAAAGCCGACAGCCCACTTGGGAACGCTGATCATGCGGTGATAAGGGTTGAAATCGCCCTAAACTCTAGACCCAAAACTGAAGAGCCAGTGCTCAAAACAACGAGATATTATAAAAAGGCTGACTGGGAAGCTATCAGAGATCTTATCAGAGACGCCCCATGGGGAAATATTTTTTCTCTTCCTGCTGAACAGTGTGCAACCGAGACCACTGAATTGTTCAAAACTGCAATCGAAGCGCATGTTCCCATGCGGAAATTCTATAGCAAGCCCCACTCTCCCCAATGGTTTACTTCGACTTGCGCAACTGCCATTGCTCAAAGACAGCATGCATTCCGCAGGTTTAATCGACATAAGTCCAGTTCAAACAGACAGAAGTACATAGAAGCTAGAAGTAACGTTAAGAAAGAAATAGCGACAGCTAAGAGGGAATTTACGGAAACCACGAAAAAACGCATCGAAGCACAAAAACTTGGAACTCGTGACTTCTGGAAAATCTACAACAGTGTAGTAAATAATGGGCAATCAACAATTCCCCCACTAACCAACAATCACGAGGTTGTTTGCTCAGCAACCGAGAAGGCTAACATGCTTGCTAGTCGGTTTGCCTCAAACTCCACACTGGACCCTCTAAACCACCCTCTACCTCAATTTCCTATGCGGACAGACGCCACGCTAGACGACCTGAAAATCACCCCTGCTCAGGTGCATGCTATCATAAACAACCTTGACACTTCCAAAGCATGTGGACCCGACCTCATCCCAGCTGTGCTATTAAAAAAGTGCTCAGCCGAAGTAGCTCCAGTTCTCTCCAAACTCTACAACAAATGCCTTAATGAATCTTGCTTTCCGAGCTGTTGGAAAACTGCTTCTGTAGTACCCGTATTCAAGAATTCTGGCGAAAGAACTGACCCATTAAATTATCGCCCTATTAGCCTCCTCCCACTTTTTGCCAAAATATTTGAGACCTTAATTAACCATGCTCTAGTCCAGCACCTTACAGATGCTAAACTTCTGACCGACCGTTAATATGGATTTAGACAAGCCCGTTCCACGGCAGACATCCTCACTGTAATCTCTGAACGCATATACCATTCACTGGACAAAGCGGGAGAGGGAAGAGCGGTAGCTCTAGATATATCTAAGGCTTTTGACAGGGTATGGCATGAGGGTCTCCTCAGGAAGATTAGATCTTACGGTATCACTGGTAGAATACTTAACGTAATTAAATCCTTCTTAGATAAGAGAAAAATCCAGGTTGTCCTCGACGGTCGTACATCTAAACAATATGATATAAATGCGGGAGTGCCCCAAAGATCTATCCTGGGACCTCTGCTGTTCCTGATATTCATAAATGACCTCCCCGACAAGATTGCCTCTGAGATGGGGATATATGCTGATGAAACCACACTCTATAGCAGGCACGACAGGAAAACAAACGAACATATATCTAAAGTAATGGCAGAAACACTAGAAGATGACCTCCAATCAGTAGTGGAATGGGGACAAAAATGGATGGTAACGTTCAATGCCACCAAGACAAAACTGGTTTCATTCAATAATTACAAGAAACCTTCTCTACCACCTATAGCAATGGCCAACGACTCTTTATCCGAGAGTACGTCTCTCAAGCTCCTTGGCCTAACGTTCACTGGAAACATGAGTTGGAACAGTTACATCGAGGGCATTGCCAGCGCCGCTGCAAGGAAGGTGGGCTCTCTCTACCGTGCTAGAAAACTTTTAACACCCGAAAGTATCCTGTACCTCTATAAGGCCACTATTCGCCCATGTATTGAGTATTGCTGTCATATTTGGGCCGGTGCATCGGCTACTAGTCTCTCGCTCCTTGACAGGGTTCAAAAGAGAGTCGCAAATCTGATAGGCCCTAAACTGGCATCAAAACTTCAGCCTCTGCCCCATCGTCGAAACGTTGCATCCCTCTGCCTGTTCTACAAGTATTATAATGGTGAATGCTCTGAAGAACTGTAAGCACTTGTGCCCCACGACGTGAACACCCTCGACAGACCCGTCAAGCTGCAAAATCCCACCCCCACACTGTAGAGATCCCTAGATGTAAAAGATCCTTCTACTCCAGTAGTTTCTTCCCCAGAACTGCTAGACTTTGGAATTCCATTCCGGGTCACTGCTTCCCCAACTGTACTGACATGCATAAGTTCAAGTGCAACGTGAACCAACATCTCGCTGCCCTAATCCCTACATAGTACCCCAGTAGATGTTTCCCCTGATAGTAGCCCCCTACACCAAAGTGGCAATGTGCCTTGTTTGGGGTGAAAATGTAATAAAAAAAAAATATATTCAGGCAGATATTATACAAAAAATTGTTTCCATATATATATTTATGCATAAGTATATATTTTTGTTTAATCTATTATTCTATCGATCTATATATCTATAAAAGTGAAAGTGTTTGTGTGTGTAAATTTCCCTACGCAATAACTCAGTCAATTTTTAGTCTACAGACTCGAACTTTGATGTAGAGGGTACCGAGATAAGGGAAAATATAAGTGATCGGTTTTCGGCCAAAAATTTGGAGATTAAGGGGTCACAGTTCAACGATTTTACCTTTGAGAACTCTATCAAACTCCTCCGACAATTTGGGGTCTAAACACTTGACATTTTAGATATTGGTTCCTTGGACATGAATCTAACTTAGTAACTTGATTTGAGTTAAAACAATAAATGTTAAGGGGTAATAATAAGGGTCAAATAAAAACAAAATCGACCGCTTTTTTTTTTTTTGCTCAGCATACACCTCCAAACACCCGGGCAAAGCCGGGCACCCATGGTAGTCTATATATCTATAAAAGTGAACGTGTCTGTGTGTGTGTGTACATTTCCTTCGCAATAACTCAGTCAATTTTAAGTCTGAAGACTTGAAATTTGATATACAGGGTGCTGAGTTTTAGGAAAATCTTTGAAATCGGTTTTCGGAGAGAAATTTGGCTGTTAAGGGGTCAAATTTCAACGATTTGACCTTTGAGAACTCTACTAAACTCCTCCGACAATTTGGAGTCTAAACACTTGAAATTTTAATTAATTAAATGTTATCACAGGCAAGATAAGTTACTTTTCTACCAAACTGGATATAATTTTCGTGTTTTTATTCAATTTAACATGTTTATTCAGCTCGAAAAACATGCAGTGTTTACCGATGTATTGGAAAATTCAACATGGCGGCCGATTCTCTCGTTAACACGGTAAGTTCAGGAAAAGGTGTTATAAATAATAAACTAGACAAAATACTATTAAAAACCACCGAATATATGTCAAGTTATGTCACGGTAACATATATTGAGCAAATTTCTAACAGTATTTTGTCTAGTTTATTATTTACTACACCTTTTTCCAAACTTACCGTGTTAAACAGAGAATCGACCGCCATTTTTAATTTTCCAATACATCGGTAAACACTGTATGGTTTTCGAGCTGAATAAACATGTTAAGTTGAATAAAAACACGAAAATTATATCCAGTTTGGTAGAAAAGTAACTTATCTTGCCTGTGATAACATTTATTTGTTATATATTTGTTTTTTGACAACTTTTTCGAAATCTATGTGTACAGTAATACAAACCCAATGTCGGATATAGTAGAAAACACTATAAGTAATAATGTAGATTTCCCCCGTTTCTTTCAACGTCGAATTTCTTTTCTTGTTCCCCTGGTCATATTTCAAGCGGCTAAAACGTGTTTTGTGGCTACATTTTGTGTAGAGAATGTTGTCTTTGATGGTATACATTGGTTCTAGTATTATTATGCAATTGTTTAAGATTATGGTTACTAGTAGGGCTGTGACAACAGCATATTGTTTTCCTTGTGTTGAATTTCGAGTGAATATGCGATACAGGTAGACACAGTTAATCAAATGCAAACAACATCACTCTATACAAAAGCATATAAGATACACACGGATACACAGGAAGTAAGGAAGTTATTGGCTTTTAAGTATAAAGTTCGAATTAAACATTTTTAATACATGTTTCTTCTTGTAATTTAGTATTCGAGTTGTTAAGGGATCGATTCTGGGCTGAGAATATTAAGTGTTTCTAGTTTTATTTTACGATAACTAACGATTCAAAATTTAGCAAAAGAAGACAACAAATCTTGGCTTACAACATTGGTTTTATTAGAATAAATGTTTAAAACGGAAAGCAAAAACTGTTTTTATATGTTTTGAAGAACTAAAAATACTCTGATTATATTTATATAAAAGGTATAACAACATTTCTGAATTGTTTATTACTAACTATTCATCCGACCCTTGTGAAAATAGTTTGTTGGATGCAATGAATGCTAATAAACAAGTTTGTATTTCCTTTTTTTAATAGAATTTGACAAAATAAAGACGCGTCGGATTCTTAGGAGTAGCTTCAAACTAAATGTTTTTTATTTGCAAGTTTTGAACCGTGTCTGGTGGTTTTATTTTTCAATATTTTGTGACTTGGATTCTTATAAATCTAATAATGAACAAAGTAGTGTTAATATTTAAATTTCTCTACATTTTACAACTAATAGGAATCGAGATAGCTCAACGGTCAGGTAAGATACATGACGTTAACGGAATATTATATTTTTGACCCCAAATCTTGAGCTTCGTATGGGAAAGATGCACTGGCTGCATTACCGCTGTGGTAGATGAGTGACAACAAAATTCCCCAGTGTAAAAACACTTTTTAAACTAGGTCCATATCACCCAACCCCTCTTCAACAAGCGTATTTTTTGCATAAAATAGAGTATGTAGATTACGATCACTTTGTTTTTAACCAGTCCGAAAGTTGAAAAGAGGATTCGGACAACGAATCAAATTTCCAGGGTATGAAACGTAACCTAGCCACCAAGAAGATGTGAAGACTTTTGCTTGATCGGTTTACGAGCAAAGCAGTTTGAAAAATAAGCGAGAATAAAATTAGTAAGTGTATAAGAAAAGTGCCCACAGAAATGCCGCAAGTAAGTAATATAAGTTAACCCTAGCATTATGAACATTACTGGAATAGATTTAAAAATGGGAAATGCAATAATCGTTGCGTAAAATGTTGATATTCGTTTCATCCCAAGGAACGGATTATGCTTCTGATGATTTGCCCCATGTAATAACGATAATTGCCTCGTATAATCTCGCAAATAGGGAGCCTGACCAGATAAGAGACAAAATAGGCTGTATTTGTCCCAAGTAAAATCGTCAAAAATGAATAGTTAAGAGACACAAAGCGGCTGCAGACGGAAAAAAAAACTTTGGATTTGCTCGTGTTTTCTCGACATATCTCGCTATATGGAGCTGAACAATTAAGAGGCAAATAAGTCATATGATTATAAAAGATGTTTAGTAAGAGAATTTCAAGGGCAATTATTTTCAAAACATATATTTGGATAGTCCCTGTGGAAATATATCAAGCATAACAAAGAAATATTATATCACTGATATTATAAGTAGACGAACGAGTGCTGAAAATAAAAAAAAAACGAGAAAAGAATACATAAAAACACGCACGACAAAAAAAATAATCTGGTTATACAATAAACAGTAAAACATATCTATCAGTAAAATTATCTACAACCAATAACCTGTTTTATTCCTAAAATCAAACTATCCCGTTTCAGTTAAGCGAATTTAAAGACTATCCAATGTCGCATGAATTTAGTTTTGCTTGGATTGACTTGGTTTTATTATATACTGTTGACATTTAAAAGTTTTTTTTGGGGCAGCAGAGCTGACACCTTTCGGCACGTATAGAGTAAAATGTCTATATAAACACTATTATTTTACATATTTAGAGTGATATGTTAGACTTCCTATTTTTTTAAGTATAAAAATAAATAACAAATATAAGAAAAAGAGTGGAATTTCTAAAGTCAAATAAAGTATTATAAAGAAGAAATTTTATTTGAATTGATTTATTCAAAACTTTAATTTTCTTTGTTTTTTTTTCTCGGAGAAAAGTCTCAATTTTTGTGAAGAATTTTTGCAGTTATTGAAAGAGGGAAACATAGCGCTATACGCGTATGCCAATTTATGAGAAATTTCATCAATGGTGGAAAAGAATGATTAAAAAAAGAGCAAGAGAACGAAAATGACGAAGACAAGATAACGTTAGAAATCTCGTTAGAGAAAAAATGACGGTCGAGATTATGAAGGTGACGTCATAACCGTATATACAAGCCTTCTTGACCTTTTTCTCACAACTTCCCCTGAGCTATGTTCATGTTCCGTTCTATCTCCTCTGGGATCCTCCGACCAGTCCGTTGTATCAGTTAAGATAAAAATGAAATATAATAAGTCTACATACGTACCTCTCCACCGTACTGTATATAGATACTCTATGGCTGATTAGGATAGCTTCCGTACATTCATATCTAATCTACCTCTGCATTCCATATTTTAAAAGGATGTGTCCTCTATAGTAACAGACCTGACCGAATAGTTAATTGTAGGCATAGATCGATTCATACCATCTAAAAAATTCCAACAAAAACCTAATGGCCAGCCATGTCTCTCTCCAGAATGTGCTGCTGCATTTGCGCACAGAAATCACTTTTTCCATAGCTACCAACTTAATAGATGCACTGAGACTAAAGCTGCTTTGAGGGCCGCCAGCAACGACTGTAAAAGAGTAATAAAAAATGCAAGAGAGCTATATGCTCAGTCCGTTAAATGTCATGTATGTATATACATATAAATATATGTATTATGTCATGTATATATATAGGTATATATATATATATATATATATATATATATATATATATATACATATATATATATGTATATACGTATATAAAGGAGATTAGAACAATAGCCTAAAGAGCTGAGTGTATTTTAATGTAACAGTGAAATTACTACTTTAATTAAAATACAGGAAAGAGAAAGTGCTCGTTGTAATTTAGATATATAATAAGCCCGATAGTTAAATGTCCTAGAGCTAATTCAATATTAAGTAATGTGATTGATAATTTAAAATTTGAAAATCAAATTATAATTAAATTAAAAATCCGTTTCATAAGAAGGAACAACAACAAAATCAATTATCTGTACGATCGTTTCGGAAAACAATGCTTTTTATTGTGGTATACATCAAGTTACGTACAATAATTACATATAGTTTTTTAATAAGCAAGGTCTCCTCGTGAGCAAATTTTGAAGGGTTTTTATTGAATTTAAAAGACACCATAAATAAACCTAGGTAGCTTCATAAAAACTATATGTAATTATTGTACGTAACTTGATGTATACCACAATAAAAAGCATTGTTTTCCGAAACGATCGTACAGATAATTGATTTTGTTGTTGTTCCTTCTTATGAAACGGATTTTTAATTTAATTATAATTTGATTTTTAAATTTTAAATTATCAATCACATTACTTAATATATATATATATATATATATATATATATATATATATATATATATATATATATATATACACGAAAGAACATACCAAGACGATAAGCACAGTAGAGATAAGGCCAGGAATATGAATGAACATACATTTATATACGCATCCCTGCTTACTTGAAACCGCAAAAGTTCAATGTCTTTATTTACTGCGCCACGGACCTCGAAGGGCGACCAAAATTTTATTTTTGGACCAACCTTAAATTTCACATTAACCTTGAAAAATAGTGTGCGCCATCTTTAGGTCGGAGATTATCATTATGTCAGATTTAGGTCGGAGATTATCATTATGTCAGATTTGTTCATGATCAGTCTAGTTGTGTCGTCAGTCAAAAGTATATATACAGACTGTTAACTTGACGTTTTTCCTTAACCTCGAAAAATAGTGTGCACCATCCCTAGGTGGGGGACCTTCAGCATGCCAAGTTTAGTCATGATCCGTCAATTTGCGTAGGCTCTAAGAGATTTGTACACACAGACACATGCACACACTAAAGCTAGTACTTTATATATAGAGAAAAGTTTATTACTAACTTCTTTGCTGGTGTGACACACACGAAAATGTGGAAATTTACAAATGGTTGACACTCCTTCTTATTATTATTAAAAGGTTTAAATTAAGCCTGGACAATCGGAAAGGGGGGATGACTTAAAAAAAAATTGTGCGAAAAAAAACGACCCTTCCTTGCAGAAAAGTGCTCAGTTGAGAGTAAGGGAATGACTGTTTTTATACATTTTTTGTCGTCCGAAGGGTCAAGCTTAAAAGGAATTCCAATCTCGTGAACATCCGTCGCCTTGGTCGAAAATTAGGCAGAAATACATACATACGTACATACACACATTTAAACATATAGGTGAGATTTATATTATCGATGTCCAAATTAAAACGGATTACATTTATCGTGTTTTTCATCAGAACTCTTCAATAATTTTACGAAAGGGAAGCTTACATGAAATACTAATGTCAGAATAGGCTCACCGGCTGAATTAATAAAATGCCATTCACGAAAATGTATAGATTGTGAAATTAATATTTCGATTAGGAATTCATAGCTGGTTCATAATAATATCTAATAAAGCATATATTTTTATGAAGTTAAATAAAGCAACAAAACATTAATAAACGCTATACAATGCCACAGAGTGCGCTGTGGTATTTCGAAATTAGGAAACTTACAATAACATAAGCTTACCAATAGGTTAATGAGTGAACAGATGTCAAATTAAAGCGTGACAAGAAATGAAATGCGAAAATAATTAAACTGTTTTACTATGGCTTTCAAGGCGTCGATTTCGTCATGAAGAATGTCTTAGGCGACAAATCGAAGCGTGTCCTTGTTGCATCATCGACATTTTATTGGTGATGGACGAAGAATGTAATTCTTATCGTGTTCCTGGCTAATCTCATATTCGCCCCGACTGGCTGATCCGTGTTGCGCGTATAAAACATTCATGAAACTTCGAAGCAGTTGCATCGTCTCTCATTGACGCAGCAGATTAATTGCATTTCAAATGGCGGCCATATTAGATTAATTGGTTTCATGCCAGAAAATGCCCACGACTGGAAAATACAGGAAGTAGGCGTATGTATAGATGCATGTGCATCTGTTTCTGAGTTGAGGCCGGATGCAACGTAATCGTGTGATTGAAGCAGTAATTTAAGTGCATTTCAGCGCTGCAATTTTATACAATTAGGCGGATGGCTTATTCTTGTTGACATTATCTACAAGGGTCGGTCCAAAGTAAAGCCTTTATTTATCTCAACTGGTTAAAGGGCTACGAAGACGAGAATACAAGCAACATTTTCTTCTTCATATGTTATTGTTCTCCATAGTCACATTTTTAAATGGACTTTTGCCGTGAATTCCATGATGCACTTTTACTTCTGATACACGTTTTACGACAGCGGTTGCTTTCTAATAGTCTCATACAGCTGCAACAGAAAGAGAAATAAAACATTTAACTCATGACTGTATAAGTACAGTCACCATAACAAAATAACCTTCAATGCCATTTTAATCATATCGGCAAAATTTTAAAAAATCGGAGGCATTTCAGAACGTCCTTCGTATACTATCACAAATACTCCTGCATGTGCGTATTTTATTGTGTATTCCGACTCATATATAAACACCAAACACCTAACCAAATTGTACCAAATTTAATAGGAGTCATTCTTGCAAATCTGAATGTTTTATGCTCCGATTAAATTCTACTGTTACTACAAATAATAATACACCTGCTGATGCTAATACTGCTGCTTCCCTTTACACTAAAAGAAATAAACACCTATACGGTATTGAGCATCGTTGTTCAAATGCGTGCTTAACAGGTATTAGAACACATACACATATGACATTTCTAAGGCATCTACAAAGAGTGTAGGCTTATTGTATTGTGTTTGAAAATTGTTCACAGCTAAGAGTATCCTACAGATTTACAAAATCAAATCCGTCCATATCCGGGGTATTCTTGGCATATCTTTGTTAGCACATCTACCACAAGTCGTTCACTCTTTTACAGACCTCAAATCTTATAGGTTTCGCAATATTTTATCAGGCTCCAACCTCTCTCTCATTGTAGTCATGTTGATCCTGTGTTTTATGTTTCAAGTACTTTCATGGAATAAAACCAATCATTTACAAACTCTGCATGGTTGAGAAGCATATATTTCGGAAAGCTATGTATTACGACATTTTCGCTATCCGAACTGCTAAGTTTTGGGATTTGCTAACGTGTATGCATGTAAGATCGCTGCTAAACACCCAACAACTAACTGTTCCAAATTAACCCAAATATTGACCCTTTACATTCCGAGTTGTAATATGTTTTACTTTAGGTAAAAAAAAAATGAAAAGGAACATAACTAAATTTGGTTACAAAAAATTGCCCATACGTTTAGTCTTATACGACTTGTTAAACGGCTACAACATTATTTATTTCTACTGATGATACTACTACTACTACTCCTACTCCTCCTCCTCCTACTACTACTACTACTACTACTACTACTACTGTGTTACTGTTACCTACTGAAAAACAGCGAGAAAAAATAACCGAAGATGATTATAAATTTATGAATTCATGACACTCAATGATTATTATTAATTCAGAAATTGTATTTCGTTAATGATATTTTAGGAGTGTTCAAATATTGGTTGGTACTGTTATTGGAGTCGAACTCATGGATATTGTTTAGGGTTAGAGTTTAGGTTAACAAAACAATTTTGTAAGGAATTTCAAAACTATGGACCAACTCAGCTGGCAACAACCTAATCTAAATATAAACGTGTTTGCGAGCGTGGCGAGTGACGTCATAGGAATTAAACAAATGTAATATAAAGTTTTGTTTTCGAGTTGAGATTTGATGGACGAAGAGAGGGAATCGATGTCGAGATGTTGGAAGCGGCGTCACGGGAAATCTTCATGATGTTGTAACATGGCAACTGTGGTTCTAAAAAAGTATTTCGGCGTGAATAATGAAGGCATGTATGATCATTATCCAACCTTGTTTTTATGTTTGTCTTTTAAATCCAGGAGCGTAATTTTATCTTTTGATCACCAACACAAAGAATATTGTCCTCCCATCATATATATGCTCCCCATCATCATCACCACTCTTAAGTATATAATAAATGGAACTAACAGTCTTTTTGAAACACATATGCACATATTTATCCTATATTGGTTCTCTCTTCTGTGCTCCTCCTGCCACGTTACATGTAGTCTCTCTTCTGTTGTCCATGTATACAACACTTCTTATAGTAATTGTAATAATAACGGAAATGAAAAGAATATTATTAATCGACTACCTCCAGCGAAAAATACGTAAAAATTGACTACAATTCCAACAAAATAATTGTTATTACGTAACATTAATAGAAAGGGATGGGGTAACCGAAATTGGACGGCAAAACTTATTTAAAAAGTAAGAAAAACGAAACCACTAGCACATCGACGTTACTTAATGTCACACAGATTCAAAGGGAATATCTTTAGTTTATACCAGAGAAAAGAGTTAGTGTAACTGTTATTGTAATGGATTTCCGAATAACAAATACTCATAAGATAATACAGCCTTTGCCACATTTCCGCAATATTAACCATAGTTTACATCATAGCATGCGGTATTACTGCAGATAAATTGTAAGCATCGAAACATAACATGTTTTGCCCTGTGTGGACGAGATTACTCCTTAGGCGTTTTTTTTCTTGATAATGTGATATAGAAATATAGAAATGAAAGGAATTAGTGACTATATTGAGTCTAAAAAATATGCCTGGTCAAGTAAAATGATCATTAATCGTATCACCGATTAGAAAATGCGGATCCATTTGTTTATTTTTATAGCAAGTGAGTTTCAGCATTATATCCAGCTTAGTAGATATGCGATGGTTGTGGGGTATTATTGTGTCGGTAGTAACACTCAAAATAAGATACGGAAAGTATTGTAGCTTTAGAAATAAAATAAATTGAAAGTCGAGAACTTGGTATAAAAAGTCTTGACAGTAATGTATTTTATCGATTTCACATTCTTTGTCTTATGAGGAAAATGGTACAATATTGGAAAAAGGTGCAGATAAGTACAAAGATGATCAACTTAAATAAAGTTTCACTTATTTATATATATATATATATATATATATATATATATATATATATATATATATATATATATATATATATATATATTGTGCGTGTGTGTGTGCGTGAGTACTTCTGCCAAACTCTGGAATTTAGATCGAATTTCTAACGGAACCTTTTATTTATTCACGGAGGTAACAGGATCTCGTTGCATTCAGCCATATTCTTAAGAAATTCGCTATTGTATTGTTCGATCCCCCCACACTGAGAGTTTAAACTTTAACCTTCAGAGAAATATCACTTTCACAATTGATTTTTCCATGTACTTTAACCATTTCTCCACCGTCCTTGTGCACAGTTCTAGTACACATTTTTATTTCTAGTTGTTAATATCTCTATATATTACTATATAAAGAATAATTATTTTTTCAATATATATATATATATATATATATATTATTATTATTATCATATTTTTACTTATTATTCTAGATATTTCCTATCACGTATAATTAACGGTTCCCATATTGCATTCAATTCTAGAGTAGTATCTATTATCGCCCAACATATGTACTGCTTCTTTGATTCGTCTTACTCTCCATTGCTTTACTCTGTTTATAAGTTTTACTACGTAACACAATGGTATATGGTTTTCTTTTCCTTTCTACGAAACTAGCTTTGGTGCACGGTGTTGCTCCGGTGTTTGGAGGTGTAAAAAAATGTGGAAGTATGCAGGCCCGTTCAATCACGTGACGCGAAGGCGGAAAACAAAGTGAAAAACAAACTGAGCTCTACTCAATGACGCCACCGGTAATACAAAGCTTTCAAATTTTACGTAGTCAGTAAAAATCGATTTTTATAGGGGGGGGAACTCTGTAGTATCCAAATAAATAGTTCCCCCCTACATTGACTAGGTGGCAATTTCAGAACAGATACTGCCAAGCTCGAGAGCAAAGACGTTGCGATCAAACAGTTTCGCGTTATTTATACGTAAAAAAAACAACAACCGACACGATGGGATGGTAGGAATTTTTTAAAACTCGATCAATAAAAAAGATTGAGACCATGGCAATTTGCAAATCTGAGATATTACGATCTGGCAAGTATAAAAAAATTATCTGAATTTAACAGACGCGTGAAACCCGAGGCAAAATCCTTTCGTGGACATACACAAACGGGCGCGCCCAGTTTTCTGTTTATACATTAGACTAGCGGGGATACCTGGCGTTGCCCGGATGTTTTGAGGTGTGTGTGCTCTTAAATAAAAAAGAAACCGGCGGGGGTAGGATCGAACCCGAAAACCTGAGGCGAAGTTTGAAAATAAAATGTGAAAAAAACATGAACTGTTCGCCCAGCCAGAATGAGTTACTGAAATATGTTTGAATTTATTTTAGTAAGAACCAAATTGACAGGTGTCCGCACCGAAGTCGTAGAGCGTTACAACGACGACGTAAGCAATAGCTATTCAGCAAATGAGGTCAATGCCCAGGTTTGTTTGTTATAAGCGAAGTAAAAAAAGAAAACATAAAAACAAACGTTAAAACTTAAGCGGGGGGGGAGGTAATCAAAACATCGAAAAAAAAACACAAAAAAACTAACGTAAGGCAAACGAACGATGTTAAATGTAAAAATCGTAAAAACAAAAAAGAAAACAGAACAAAGAACACGTGAAAAATGGCTTAAATAAGCCTGTTTCGATATTAAAATTTAAAAAATAAGTGGGTACCCGGGTGTTTTGGGGTGTGTAGTCGGGCATAAAAAAAACCCCAGAAAAACGAACGTTACGTGAAAAATGGCTTAAATAACACTGGTTCAATATTTAAATTTAAAACATCGAAAAAAAGACATCTCACACATCGATTTGAACCCAAAACGTTTAGATAACGACCCAACGCGCTAACCAACTGAGCTAACGCGACGTACATGAAACTTAGTTCTTCAACTATTAAAAGTAAATCAGGTCATGACATCATCTTACGCATGCGTAGAACCGGTCGTCGTCACAAGGAGATCATTTTTGTTGACTCACCCTGTCGAAAATTGTCGATTTCGGAGTGAAAAAATTAACGGTTTTGGCCAATTTTTCGATATTTTTCGTGCGAAGGATGGGACTTTTATATAATGCCGAGTTGGTGGATTTTTGTAGTATCTACTGAAAGTTTTTAGCGAACACACAAACACACATACAAATACATACATACATACACACATTTTCGCTTTTATATATATATAGATTGTCAGTCATTCTATACTTTACAGTCTCTCCGCGTATCATGATTTTCGATTTTCTTCTTACCGTAGTACTTACTTCTATGATATAACCTTAATCCTTCATGTGCGATGGACATTTGCCTATAACTAGGGTGATTCTATCGATCAGAAACAAAACACAGACAACATTACAGCAATCAACGTCATTCCTAAGATTTACATGAAGGTCAATTGTCAACGGCTGAGGTTCATTATGCCATCCATTTAGTCGATTCCTCGGACATATAATCACCCCAATCATAGGCTAATTTCTATCGTCTATCCTACTATTGATTTTTTACGCCATACCTTTCTGCGTTTGCAGTGATAACACTTACCGGATGCAATTATGATGTTAGGCTGTATAAGGTGTTTACTTAAGTCGAAATTTTCAATCGGTTGCTTTTTATATTCATTGCACGAATTCCGATATCAAACCTATCTGAGAACACTACAAGCACATAGAATATATTTGGATGAGATGTAAAAAATGGTCCAGCAGTTTCGGAGTCACTAAGGAACGGACTCATGCACAGAGACCAAGTATTTTTTTTATATATGAGTAGAGATTACTAAGTATAGTATATTAGTCATGTTATTTTTATGAGGTATAATTTTATGTGTTCTGGATTATTCCTAGTTTAACTGTTTAATTACTATCTTAGAAGAGTTTTATTTATCTTATACGGTATTGAAAAACACTTGTTAATAATAAAAAATAATGATATTCATAAAATTAAATAATATAAAAATAGAAAAAAGTAAAATAAAGTATTTTCTTAACGTTGTGTTTTTAATAGTTCTGTTTGTTGAATGATGGGTAATGTGTTACATTAGATACGATGGACACTACTTGTGTCTGTGCGTCAACGTTCCAGTTCTGATTTGTTTGTAAGGATGTATGAAGTGCCTTTAATAAGTTTTCCGTCTTTTTTTTTGTACAGGTATTTAAAATCGTTGTAGACTTTGGAAAATGCAGTATGTTATTTCTATATATCTTAGGATATGACTGACCAATATTTTTTTTATGAAGAGCTATAGCAGGAATTAAAATACAAACTATTAGACAATAATTGCACAGGTTTATGTCGGTGTGGGAATTGTACACACAATTATTCGGAAGGAGCTGAAGAGGAAAAAGATTTGTGTTAATGCACGTGTCCACAACTCCATCCTTGTCACAAACTATTTGACCAAGATAAGCATTAATATAGTTATTCAGCCTCCCTATATTACAGACCGTGTTACTTGTCACTTTTGGTTATCCCCTGAAATGAAAAGCAAACTTTAGACGGTTTTATTATGAGGCAATTGAGCAGATGAAAGCGGCTGTAACAAGAGTCAGTGACACATTCAAACAAGAGGACTTACTTGCGGCTTTCGGACATTTGTTGGAACGATACAACACGTGGATTGCAGCCGGGAGAGATTATTTTTGAAATGTACTAAATTTTATCTGTTTATTCTCAATGAAAAACGTCTGGAAATTTCTTGAAGGCATGTATATGTATTTTTTTTGCATTGTGTCTTCATTTCTTTTTTTTTTTATTTGGTTTGTCTAATTTTGGAGTGAATTTTGTTTTAATTTTTTTTATTCTGCGAGTAATTAGAATAATTATCAATTATTAAAATGGTTTTAATTTTAATATCATTTTCATGTACTGCCATTCAATTACTGAGGTTGTTGGTAGCGTTGATATAAGGTTCGTCGAATGCTGTGCATTTTAGTGCGCATACAATATAGTTCTGAAAGTGTAGGCTAGTTTTTAATGTTTTGTCACAGACTCTACATCGATATTTGTCGCAGTTTGTAACCACTTTGTTGTGCGTTGGTTTAGTTTGGATGAGATTCTAATGTTTTAGGTTTTTGGTTTAATGTTTACTTTATGACATTTTTGCTGTTTTTTGTTTGTATTGTCGTTTTGGATAAGGTGGACAAGGGGTTTGTGTCCTCCGAACAAGTCTGGCTTGTTTGTATTATGTGTATACATGTTAAAATTTGTTTTTTTATTTCGTTTTATGTTTGTGTTTCTTAGTTGATCTACTAATATTTTTTCTGCAAGTTCGATACTTTTGAGAATAAACTCTGATGATTATCTAACTCTCTCTATGGTTATTTGTAATTCATTTAGTCAGATTGTTCGGAGGGTTTTGCCTGTGGGTATAATGAAGTTTCCGCATTCTAGAGAGTAGGGTATTTATTTCAAGCAGCTTTGGGGAGATAGCTATTAAAGTGGAAACATTGTGTCAACTAGGTGGGTTTGTGGTAGATGTCTATGATTGTTTGTATTTTTAAAGCATCCTCTTTTAATAAATATTTTCCATCCTAATTTCGTCATTTCGCTAAATACCGGAAGCTGTCCCCTTCAATGAACAACATAACGTCAGATGTTTCTATTTTTGTTCCCTGGTCTTCTGTTGATATCGACTGAGTAGATCAGTGAAATGTAGTCATATGTCTATTGGGTTACTAAGCTTGTAACTGATACTATGAGTCTAAATCTAGGATCATTGCGATTGAGAGTAGTTATATGTTCCGAAGTATATATATATATATATATATATATATATATATATATATATATATATATATATATATATATATATAGCTTATTGCAATGAATTCAACTAAGGAACATACCAAAATAAAAAAAAAACTATATCTCACAATTCACTAACAATGGATAATTAAATTGTAATTAATTACGTAGATTTATATATACTCTATAAAAGAGGACAGTATAAATAAAATAATAGTTTAAAAGTACTAGTTGATAATCTATCATTGTCATTAATATATATATCCTCACTATATGAGTCTACCAGAACAGCTAAGATTAAAAAAGTAATACCTAGATTCAAAAACTATAGTAAACTTTCACAAAACACCCTCTCTTTAGAAACGATCACATCTCTGTATGTACGAATCCTCTCATCCAGTTGAAATCCCACTCATTACATGGGCGGTGACTAAGTTTTCCTAAAGTACGTATAGCCTTTGCTAAACGATGGACAATTTTATCATTGACATGTCCAATGTGATTTATCTTGGTACCTAGGTTGTTAAATGGTTTTACATAGTTCAAAATATCACCATACATTTTCAGTGATCTTATGGAATTAATATCATGGTTGATTTTGTTTCCAACCACAGACTTCCTTTGTATTTAGGCATGGTTGATGGTTATCTCAGTTTGGTGCAGTTGAAAAACGTTCAAAAAAGCATATGAGTTTTTTCGTTGGGAATGCGACGTGAGCATCCTTATCAGTGAGCAGCAAAACCCAAATAGTGTCAGTGTCGCGTAAACCAGTTGTTCGAAATTTTAACTTAACGGCAGTATCCAAGACAGTATATGTATACTTCAGCATTGGAGAAAAGTTATATTTATTTTTTTACTTTTCAGATTTCCAGATTTTTTATACAGAATTTCCCGTCACTAGTAGTAGAAGTTTGGAAAACTAATTATTCCTTATCGCTAGCGATGTAGACCCTTAATTGTCTAGAGGAAAGACCCCCATTATTTAATGGAAACAAAATATATTGAACAGCAAAGCGAATATAAAAAATACAGAGTATGATATTACGTCAGTCTGACTGTAAATGACGCATGACTTCTGCGTTAACACCAAGAAATATACAACTTCATAGCAAATGGAATAGTTCATTGATATCCGTAGGATAAGGCACCACAACACTTGATATATTTTTTATTCCAAAATGCAATAAACCTCATTTGGAAATTGTGAAGCCATCTTTTCAAAAGTGTTGGATTACATCGCCTTACCTCACACCCAATCATAGTATATACATGCTTTGATATCTAAATAATTTTTCCTAACAAGTACACTACATTTTAGTTAAAATCTTCAAATGATAAACTTGTACATTATTAAATGTCTCAATTAAGAGAAATTGGATTTATTGCGTTATGCTTTTAAACACGTCGTATTTGTAATATTCTATATTATAAAACAACGTAACACGTGATATATTATTGGATTTCCCAAAGAACCAACGTATCAGATTCCGCTATCTTTTCAATCAAATGCAGAACTCTACATTTAATAGACGTCTCAGCGTTTAGTAAAGTGTATTTGTCAGTTACTAAGAAATTCTATTTCACCTGTCACTTATGTTGATAATGTCTTGTATAGCCAGACAAAATCTGAACACACGGCTGGTTATACGTTGAACAAGTGACAGGTCGTCGGTTGCACATTTATCATTCATCGTGAAGGAGTAGGTAAGATGGTTGATAAAATAATAGGATAATTATTTTACATATGAAATAAATGTACTCAATCTTTATACATATGTAAATTAAACAAATTCTAATGTATTGATGAGTAAAACAAAAAGTAAAAAAAATGTTTTTGATTTCAGGATGAATATTGATTAGTGCTACATAATACAACAGAATCACGTTGAAACACCGATTCTCGTCAGGTCACCGAAGGTAAGCGATGTAAGGCCTGGTTAGTACCAGATGGGGTACCAATTGGGAAGTCTAGGTGCTGTATGAATTCACCGCTTATCTCAGCATTCGTTTCCAGCTGTCCTAAATATACATATGCAAATATATATAAATATGAACAAATGATTAATAAAACATGTTAAAAGACATCTTGAAAAAGAGTTAAACAAACAAAACACATTTTCTGTTTTGAACACGAAAGGAAAAACGAATTCATCACGTTTCTTTATTTTTTCTTCTTTTTTTCGTATCGAATTCCTAGAATCGAAGGAATTCTGCCTTTTTGATGATTTTGGACCATTTGGAACTTACCTGTTGGATTGGAAGTTTTTAATTCGACCGTTTGGAGTTTACCATTCTTCGATTTTTTACCCTTCACCGGACTATCCATTCATGTGAAATCTTTTTATCATTTTTTTCTTTTACCTCCTATTCCCCTTACCTCATCCTTTATTTTTTAACCAAGTAAGATCTGTGACTTACTTGTGGTTTCATTAATACTTTTACATGCAAAATCCGATCCCGCATTTTGCTAATTCCTGCCCTCTGATGAGAAGGAGAGTATTTCATCGAAACTCCGCGGATTAATGACTATCCACTTATCTTGTGCTTCCTTTTTAAAATTAAATATGTCTTTAACTCTTTTTCAAGATGTTTTTAACATGTTTTATTAATCATTTGTTCATATATATATATATATATATATAATCATTTGTTCATATATATATATATATATATTTATATACATATATACATATATATATATATATATTTATATACATATATATACATATATATATATATATTTACGAAACTTACCACTGGTATTTAACAATGCCCACTCAGGAGAAGAGTGGTTGGAGATTGCGCAACTCTTGCCCACAACAATTCATGCCCCAAGACCCTTACGATGATTATCCATAGTCTGCTGAGGCTTAAGTGACCTTTATTTTTACCTTTACAATTATGGTTGTTTTGCTGATTTCTGTCCTCATCTCGAGTGTTATTTTCGCACTGTTCCAGTCGATGTAACCTCCGATCTTCTTCATGTTTATCTCGTCAAATTTGAAAAAAAATTGTTGTCATAATTAGATAGAACTGATCATTATCCTAATTATTTATCAATTATATTTTAATAGTGTAATTATCAAATATTTTATTCACCACCAGTTCTGTCCGTGTAGTGCCCTGATATTTAAATATATATATATATATATATATATATATATATATATATATATATATATATATATATATATATATATATATATATATTTAAATATGTATGAATAAAAAATCAATACGAACAATATATAAATGTCTATATACTTTCTGTATTTATTTCCTGTGTGTTGACGTTTAGGAATACAAAAAGTCTTTTAAAAAAAAAAACAAGAATATTTCCTTCAAAAGCACATCATTTTCGACCGATCCTTCGATCTTCTTCAGTGTGAATGATAGAAAACATGAGTGAGCGGGCAAAATTAGCAGCGGGAGGAAGGGGCATGGGTATAGTCATTAAGATAAAGATCTATCTGAATATGACCCTTCCAGCATTTTCGACTTGGAATGGTCAGCAACTTGTGTGGCCTCTATTCAAAACTAAGTCCCTCCACGCCACGCCACGAACACACTCGTATACGTGAACATACACATACATACACAGGATACGCGCACTCACGTTTATGGACGTGTTCACATATACAGCTGGGGACTGGTGAGTAGATGTAGATGATAAGCAAAGTGGGTGCGAATTAGAATGTCTTTCCCAAAAGCTTGGACTTATGTATTTATTGTGGGTCTGGGTGCCCGGATTGTCTGCACGTACGCACCCACCCACTCACACCCACACACACGCACACACACACACGTTTATTTATTTTTTAAACGCTCCTCTAGATTTCGTTAATTGATATATACAAACATTTAATGTTGAACAAAAAATAAAATGAAGTAAAATAACTAAATAAACGGACGATATTCTTTTGATCATTTACTTAACCTTTTCTGTTCTTGTTCAAACATATTAAAATTCATTCAATTATTCGGATCGTTCTTTTTCTTTCTTCTCTCACACACATTCATGCTCCTATATGCACATATGTACTCATACATACATACATACATGCATACATACATACATACATAACTACATGCATACATACATACATACAGTAAGTGCTTGGTACAGAGTGAAAGCATTATTTCCTTATTAGAAGCCATCACAAAAATTTGAAGCTCGATATGCCGGTTAGAGAAATCAGAGGTTAATAACGTTTAATGTTGGAAATGAAACTGAAAGATGCATTGCAATGCTTAAAGGAGGAGTTGAATGATAGTAAAAATGACAACAACAATAGCAGAAATAGTAATAATAATAATAATAATAATAATAATAATAATAATAATAACAATAATAATAATAATAGTAATAATAATAATAACAATAACAACAATAATAATAATATTAATAATAACATTAATAATAATAGTAATAATAATGATAATAACAATAACAACAATAATAATAATAATAATAGTAATAATAATATTAATATTAATAATATAGTTACATATATGCATATGCATATATATATATATATATATATATAAATATACACATATATACACATACATATACCTATCCACACATATATGCACACATACACGTACACACATATCTACATATATTAGTGATAATGACAATAATAATAGTGATAATAATAATAATCATAATCACGTTAATAATAATAATAATAATAGCACTAATATTATTAATAATTAATTACAACAACAACAACAACAACAATAATAATAATAATAATAATAATAATAATAATAATAATAACAACAATAGCTATAATAGGAACAAGGATAATAATAATAATAATAATAGTGATAATAATAAAGATTAAATCATAGAAATTGTAGTGGTAATGATAATAACAACAGTACTACTAATGATGATAATAATAATGATATTAATAACTATTTAGGTGATAATGATAATAATAATAATAATAATAATAATAATAATAATAATAATAATAATAATAAACCTAATCCTGTATATCTTGATAGAGGGATACTATAGTATATAGGGTTTGTAAGGGGGAATGGAGGGCACACCCGTGTCTACATCTGTGCATTTGTGTGCGCAATTGTGCGTGCTTAGAAAATGAACTTAAATATATGTCTGAAGTTCGAATGTGTGGAATCTGAAAAAGTAAACTAAAATGAAGTAGAAGACCTTACGTAAACAAAAACTAACTTCTAGTGGGGGATGCTAAGCCGTTCTTCCACCGTGCATACTCACTCTGCCCTGTGCCCTGTGGGGAAATGACTTTGGTAGGTTTCTATTTTTTATGAAAAGAGTACTCATTTAGCGGTCCCAAATCTTTATTGAGACCGAAGATGTGGGTGTTAAGTTTCAGAATGAGTTTCTTTTCATGTTGCCTTCTTTTTCTCTGTGTCTGAAAGTTGGAGGCTGTAAGCACGCACTGCATATTGTCTATGCTGTGGTATGGGAGGGTGTAGTGCATTGCTATTGTGTGCTGTGTAGATTTGTCTCTAATTGTTTGTTTGTGGTTGTTGAAACGTAAACGGAACTCTCGGCCTTTTTCCCCCACGTAATTACCCTTTGTGCATCTACGGCAATGTATTATGTAAACTACATTGGGACTATCGCAAGTGAGCGGAGGGAGTTTAAATTGAGTGTTTGCCTGAGAGTGTAAACGTGCCGCTAGTATTAATGCGTTTGCACCCTTTGCACCTGGGTTTGTTGCATAATTTGTTTCCTAGTGGTGCAGATGTGTTATGTATTTTTGTGGATGTTAGAAGTGATCTTAGATTTGGGGGCTGTCTTCTTGCACTGAGTGGAAGCGTGTTGTATATTGTATTGAGGGTTGAATCATGATGTAGTTGTCTGAATATTTGTTTAAGTGGTTTGTGGAGTTTGTCTGTGTTATTGTTGTAATCAAATACCATTGGTATTTTTGGGGATGATGTGTTACGTTTATATGTGAGTAAATTTATCCTGTTTCTATGTTCTGCTTTCCTAATTGATTCTATAAATAAATATATATATATATATATATATATATATATATATATATATATATATATATATATAGCGTTTTAAATAAGGTCCTCAATCAAATGTCACGCAAGAGCGAAGACTTAAGTGGGTATTACTGATAAGATTATAACGAATAGATTAAATGAGTATATATATATATATATATATATATATATATATAATAAAATGATGGGTGAATGGGATTACGAGTAAACAATTACGAGTAAATTATACGTTGTAGAATATATACAATTGTATAAAATTTATGTACAAAATTGGATATGTAGAGAAGTTAAAATTTAAAATATATCCCCACATAAGTCCAAAGATTTTACGAATTCCTTCTGTCGACTGAGAGAGGGCCTGCGTGAAAGGATAGAGCCCTTTTCTTACGACTGTTTATCGTAAGCCGACATTTAACGGCCTCTACACAAATTGGCATTAATTCGTCCCTACTTTAAGAAAAATAGGTTCATTCAGACATTAGTGTATAGAATATGTACTAGTAAACTTGATTGTGAAGTAAAAAAAAAAAATTAAAGACATTTTTATTCACAATGATTATCCGGAGAAATTAGTTGATAATGTTATTTATTTTTTGTCACTCCAAGTGTGCTGTTTATTTAAACATCCCTTGGATTGGTGAGCCTGGTCAGTGTTTTGGTAGACACGTTATCCTATCAAATTGTTTCCCATCTGTTGCTCTTCGCTTGGTTTATCGTGTTAAGTCTGCATTTCTTTCAGAAGGATGGTTTGCCCTACATCACAAATAGTAATGTGATTTATCAATTCAACTGTCAATGTGCTGCTGTCTATGTAGGTGGAACCTGTTTAAATTTACACAAGAATAAACCAACATGTGCCATCAAGAATCAGACTAGGTAAGCCTCGTCACCCCTCGTTCATCGTGGAATCTACCATTGGTCAGCACCTCGCTGAAAATCCAGCGTGTGCCAATGCATATAAAATGGACTGGTTTAGGATTTTACACCGGGCTGACTCTTCGAATCACCTGAGGATTCTGGAGTCATCCTCTATCCTCTCACGCAGGCACTCTCTCTGTCGACAGAAGGAATTCGCAAAATCTTTGGACTTATTTGGAATACATTTTCAATTTTAACTTCCACACATATCCCAGTTTGTACATATGTTTCATACAATTGTATATATTCTACAACGTATAATTTACTCGTATTTTTTTTACTTATAATCCCTTGCGCCCTTCATTTAATTATATATATATATATATATATATATATATATATATATATATATATATATATATACAATTATATATATATATATATAGATATATATATCGTTTTTTCATTTAATCCATTCGTTATAATTTTGTAAGTAATCCCCACTTACGTCTTCGCTCTTTCGTGGCATTTGTTTTACACTTGATAGAAATTCAAGGATTGACTCTTGATGAGCTTGTTGATGAAAGGGGCCCCTAGAGTCTTCCCGACCTTATTTAAAGCGCTTTATATGTTTTGTACCGTAAAACATATATATATATATATATATATATATATATGTGTGTGTGTGTGTGTGTGTGTGTGTGTGTGTGTGTGTGTGTGTGTTTCGAGACAGTATTGCTAATCCTTGTTAATCTTTATTATAAATCTAAATTTCTTATCTAGTAATCCATGGTTTTTATTTGCTTGCTAGATTTGAATCAATCATTGGATTAATTTACATACTTCTTAGCTATTTAACGCTATATAAACTTTGGCTCTGCACCTAAGAACCTTTATTTTCCCAAAATGTTTTTTTTTATCTCAGTTATATTTAAGACGTAATAGCAAAACTATATTCCTGTGAAGACATCCTTGTATAGCATCCAACCATTTATTAAACCTTTCTTCTTTAGAATTGACTATGTAGAATGCTTCCAATAAACATCGATTGCACCTTTGTCATTTCCCAGGTCTCTACTTACACCCTTTTAGTTTACTTACAAGATTTTTTGTCTAGAATGACGAATTAGACAAGTAAGTTTTATCAATAGTAAAACACCTCTCGTACAACATAAAACACAATATCCATAATGCATTGATATTACCCTCAACGCAGTTTATTATTCAGCAAATAAGTGCATAATTAGGATGCATTGTCCGCTTTAAAAACTGAAGATGTATTCAAAAATACTTTAACACATTCCATCCTCGATGCTAACCAAATAAAGCTTTTATCAAGACAAAGGAAACAACATTTACAAAGAAACACAAATGGCGGGTTTAAATATCATTCAGCCATTTGAACAAGAACAGGAATTCTATAATGACGAAAATGAGATTAATGATTTTTGTTTTCTGGGTTTATCAAAATAACCACTTTAAACCAGAAAGTTCATTGTCCCCGGCAAAAAGGTTATTTTTTCGATTTAATGTCTTTTTTCTTGTTTGATTGTGTACAGCCGTTGAACCATTATATATTAAAGGTTTTTTTTACATAAAACTTGTTTATTTTAGAATATTTGAACAAAGATCGATTTCTAATGTTCACAGGAAAGGTGAACGGTAAAATTCTGTGTTACTTTTCATTGTAGAACCTCTATGACACTTAAATCTATATATGCATAATAAAGTTCACTTTCTTCTTTCACCGATTTTAAACTTTTACTTTTAACGTAAAATGTTTAGTTATCGACAAATTTTGTGAGGGGATTCCAATTTCTAATTTTAGTTATATGTAATGTATGAATATTATTTTTTTAAAACCAAATTAAACACCATTTCACATTTTTAATCTTTTACTTGAGATATTTTTTTAGTCACAAAATATTCCATGGTATAACAGCATAAATAATGCATACACTTTGACGAAATAAAGCGTATATTATTATGTAAGCTACTTATTCAGCGTGAGGACTCATCAATATGAAAATGAGTTTCGTCAATATGAAGAACAAATAAGTTAACACATCAAATATAACAATAAACACGTAATGTCACATAATCTAAACCGTTTGGCTACGGTAGGAATTTATAGTGAGTTAAGGGCATAATAGATTCACTGATTGATATAATAATTAAATGATTGATTTTGTGCTACGAAGCAAAAACTGTCAAGAATTGTATAAATCAACTGAATTAAAGGAATATAATATGAGATGGTCAACATCATGAATTTTGGAATATAACAGTTTGCCATTTATTTTATACTAGTATTTCAGCCCGGCGTTTCCCGGGTGTTTGAAGGTGTATATGAGCAAAAAAAAAAGGGCAATTTTTTTTTTGCACAGTGATCACTACTTATCAAGGCCCGGAAGCCACGCAGGGATAAGGGTTATTGTGTCACCCCCTTCAGCCGGTCGGTTGAGACGATCGTCCACCTCAGAACTCTTCCACTCCAATTACGGCAGCCTGAAAACGACCCGACTCTGGCAGTTTGCAGTTCACTATTTTCGTCCTTCCAGTGACCACTGCCGGTGATAATTCTTAGCCGTTTTTATGTTGCTGATATGGGGTAGTGACAGAATTATCAATTGATCGTCTAAATTTATACTCTGGACCTGCCGTTGTGTACTCACTTACCGGCGAACATCGCCGATAAGAGAGCCGTGGATTTTAGTGTGGTGAAAAAGGAAATAAAACGATTCCACACACGAATAAACAATTAATCTGGGTTTATTCACAATAATAATGGTCTAATAATATTTCAGAGTTTGAAAGAAGTTGGCTGTAGCTATTTTAAAACGGTCGCTTGTGACTCGAGTTCAGATAAGTTTTTCGGCCATTGGAGATACGTGTTTTAAGTCAAAAGCCCTCTCTGTCCGACTTTAACACCATCTGAATTCGCCAAAATCGAATTCTCTCTTCTCGTTCTCTTCTCCCCCTCCTCTCTTCTCCTTCTGTTCTTTTCTCTGTGTTCGAGGAATATATACATATCCATCAATGCCCTTTAAACATCACGAGTTTGTATTTGATTACAACAAGAAAACTTGCCTGTCATCAGCTTTCAAACCTTGTTTTCTAAAATAAACAACCGCCTGTCATTTAATCTCGAATTCTGTGTTTCAAAATAAACAGCCAGCTCACTCCAAACTCTGACCGTTACAACAATAAGTATCTCTTGACATACTTTTTCCTTTGTCTGTTCTAACCAAAGAGTCATTTGATCGTCCTATTTTTTCGTTCTTTTGGCTCTTTCTCTATAACGGCATATCAACCCAATAACTTGGTTACAATTGCAAGTACATTACGTTAGTGTGAAGATTTGATGAAGTGTTTACTTAAAGGGGCGGTTCATTAGGAATTTGTTAACGTTGGACTTGAACACATCCAAATTGTAGTCCGTTGGGAAGAAGGCAGACGGAACAGAGTTCCACATGCGTGCAGTTCTAAGAAAGAAGCTTTGTTCATGGAATCCGCGTTTTGATTTAGGCACAGATATAGAGTGGGGTAAAAGACTGGCGAGGGGGGACCAGAGATTGGAGTTCAGACAGGCACCTGCCATGGAAATAACGATAAAACAAGGATAGGCTCGCAACGTCTCTTCTGTGGGAGAGATGTTGCAGGGTAGAGAAAAGGGCATCCCTCACTAAGCCACGAAGTCTATTTTGTACTCTGTCAAGGCAGAATAGGCTGTTTTTAGCAGCTCTTGCTCAGATATGGCAACAGTATTCCGTCCTTGGACGTACTTGGCTTTTATATAGATAGAGAATTGCATCATTAGTGAGATATCTTCTGGAGCGGTAGAAGCATCCCACCATCTTTCCAGCGACCTTGGCAACAGATCAGGGGTAACGTTCCAACCCAGAAGCTTGTCAAAACACGCGGCCTCACCCAGCCGAGAGCCATCCATCACAATTGATGCCAGATGGGGATCAGAGCGTTGATGATGTTGAGATAGGAGTTTGCTTTTGGATACATTAAAGGAAACCAGCCACATCTTCCCCCACTGAACCACGCGCTCGAGATCAGGGGAGAGAGAATCAGAGAGAACTTTGTCATTTACAGCCTTTGATGTGTTGCCGTATATGGTCGTGTCATCAGCATAGATGTCAACGAATGATTTAAGTATGTGTTTAGGGAGGTCATTGATGTAGATCACGAAGAGAACACATTTCCAGTTATACCGTAGCTGGAAATCTTGTGAAGTAGACCCTTATGCCATACCTTGTCGAAGGCCTTTGATATATCAAGAGCAATTGCTCTAGAAAGGAAGCCTTTGTCAAGAGATTCACTAATCCTGTGGTATATTACCGTCAGCACATCTGCGGTAGATCTTGCAGAGCGGAAACCATATTGTGTGTCACTAAGAAGGTTATTCCTGCTGAGGAGCTTGACTATTTCTCTATTTAATATGGATTTAAGCAACTTACTCATAACACACAGGAGACGTATTGGTCTGTACTGAGAGGGAAATGACTTATTACCTGAATTCTTAAATACAGGGCAAACTGATGAGGTCTTCCAGGGAGTCGGAAAGCACTTCTCCTTAAGGCAGCGCTTAAACAGTTTCGTAAGTATGGGAGCAAGTTCTGGTTGAAGCTTTTTTAACACTATAATTGGGATACCATCAGGGTCAGTTGCTTTACTGGAATCTAGGTTCTTGATTAGCTTGGCAACCTCATGCACGGATATTTGTATGTTACCTAGCTTGTTCTGTGTTATAGGAGGAAATATGGGGAGTTGATGGCCTTCGTCGCATAGGGTAGAATTAGCTGCAAAGTTCTTTGCAAATAGTTTGGCCTTGTCTGACGCTGACGAGATGACCTCTGGTCCATTGATAATGGTTGGGATAAAACGCACACTTCTGTTCAGGATCCTACTTGTTATTTGCCAAAACTGGTGGGAACCAAGCCGCTGATCAGCTACCTTGGATTTAACAGACTGTTTTCACTTTTATATATATACATATATATATATATATATATATATATATATATATATATATATATATATATATATATATATATATATATATATATATATACTAGCATTTACGCCCAGCCTTGCCCAGGGGTTAAGAAAAAAAGGTCTATTTTTTTATACTTTCACCGCTAATATGATCCCTTAACATTCATTGTTTGGACTCAAATCAAGTTATTTCAGTAGATCTATGTCCAAGGAATCTACATCTAAAATTGTTTAGAGCCAGAATTGTCGGAGGTGTTTGGCATTCTCAAAGGTCAAATCATTGAACTTTGCCCCCTTAGCAGCCAAATTTCAGCCAAAACCGATTAAAAAGATTTTCCCAAATCTCAGTAGTCTGCAACTGACTATTAATAGAATTATTGCGTTGGGAAATGAACACAGATACTCACACATACACACCCACAAGGCTCGTCCACTTTTCTATATATACTACAACTTCAGCCCGGCGTTTCCCGTGTGTTTCGAGGTGTATGTTGAGAAAAAAAAGTCAATTATTTTTAAATTTTGACCCACTTCATGCCCCCTTTACATTTATTGTTTTGTGCTCAACTCAAATTATTAAGTTAGATCCATGCCCATGAAACCTATATCTAAAATTTCAAGGAACCTATATCCAAATTTCAGGTCAAATTTTCAAGGAACCTATATCCAAATTTCTGGCCGAAAACGGATTCCAAAGATTTTCCCAAAACGCAGTGCCCTGTACATCCAAATACGATCCTCTAGACTGAAAATTGACAGAGTTGAAAAATGTACACAGACACACAGACAGACACACAGACACAGACGCATTCATTTATATATATATATATATATATATATATATATATATATATATATATACATGTGTGTATATATATATATATATATATATATATATAATATAGATTTTGGAGGGAATTAGACCTTAAGTCTAAAGAACAGAGTTAATATAAATGTATTAGTAAATGTATAAATACTTTTAAATGAAAACAGTGTCGAGTGTACTATAGATGCATAATAAGCTCAATAGGTGTAGTTATCTATATATATATTGAGTAAAACTATTCATAGATATCCTAGAGCTATATTGATATATATATATATATTGAGTAAAACGATTCATGATTATGAATTTAAATATTCGTTTCAAAAGGAAAAACAAAATCGAACTCGAATTTGCTGATGACAAAATAATATTTGAAATGACGAAATTCTTGTCAAATTATTGTCAATACTTATTGTAAATTGCAATAAAAATGAATATCCGAAACGATCGTGTAATCGAAATTGATTTTGTTTGTTCTTCCTTTTGAAACTGATGTTTAATTCACAATCATGAATCGTTTTACTCAATATATATATATATATATATATATATATATATATATATATATATATATATATATATATTATATATATATTATATATATGTATATATATATATATATTATATATATATGTATATATATATATATATATATATATATATATATATATATATATATATATATAGGCGCATAAGCCTGACGAATCCTATAGTGGATGAAACGCAGAATATTCAGTGTAGCTTAATCGCCATATATATTTTATAAATTACTATATATATATATATATATATATATATATATATATATATATATATATATGTATATATATATACTAGCATTTCAGTCCGGCGTTGCTCGGGTGTTTTCAGGTGTATGTTGAGCAAAAACAAAGGTCATGTTTTTAACTTTGACCTCTATCATGACCCCTTAATATTTATTCATTTGCGGTCAAATCAAGTTATTCAGTTAGATCCATGTCCAAAGAAACTATATCTTAAATTTAAAGTGTTTAGAATTTGTGGAGGAAGTTGGTTGAGTTCTCAAAGGTGAAATCGATAAACTTTAATCCCTTAACAGCCATACTTATAGCTGAAATCTGAGTACAAAGATTTTCCCAAATCTCAGTACCCTATCTATAAAATTTTGAGTCTGTAAACTGAAAATTGACATAGTTATTGCGTAGGAAAATGTACACAAACAGACAGACACACAGACCCGTCCACTTTTAAAGATATATAGATAGATATATAGACAGATTAAACAAAAATATATACGTACTAGAATTTCAGCCCGGCGTTGCTCAGGCGTTTAGATGTGTATGTTGAGCCAAAAAAGAGTGGTAATAGGAAGACAGACTCGAACCCGTACCGGGAAGGAGAAAATGAAGGGGGGAAATACTGACGTCTTTGCGGTTACGACCACCGCCAAATCTGAAGTGACTCATGTTTAAATTATAGCTTGACAATCGAAAGGAGACGATGACTTTCAAAAATATCGGCGAAAAAGCGACCCCCCCCCGTAAAAAAACTTCGACCCCTATTATGACATTTATTATTGTTTGTGGTCAAATCAAGTTATTAAGTTAGATCCATGTCCAAGGAACCGATATTAAAAATTTCAAGTGTTTAGACCCAGAATTGTCGGAGGAGTTTGGTAGAGTTCTCAAAGGTCAAATCGTCGAATTTTGACCCCTTAACAGCGAAATTTCTGACCGAAAAAGAGTTACAAATATTTTCCCAAATCTCTGTACCCTGTATATCAATTTTCGAGTTTGTAGACTTTAAATTGCGTAGGGGAATGTACACAAATACACAGACAGATACACAAACACACAGATACAAAGACACGTTCACTTTTATAGATATACTAGCATTTCAGCGCGGCGTTGCCCAAATGATTGGACGTGTATTTTGAACTCCAAAAAAGTCAATTTTTTAAAATACTTTGACCCCTATTATGACCCCTTAACATTTATTCAAATTATTAAGTTTGATCCATGTCCAAAGAACTTATATATAAAATTTCAATTGTTTACACTCAAAATTTTAGTAGGAGTTTTGTATAGTTCTTAAATGTCAAATCTTTGACCCTTAATAGCCAATTGTCTGGCCGCAAAAGGATTACAAAGTATTTCCCAAATCTCAGTACTCGGTATATCACATTCCGAGTCTGTAGACTAAACATTGGCAGAGTTATTGCGTTGGAAAATGTATAGAGACAGACACACACACACAGACACGTTCACTTCTATAGATTAAACAAAAATATATACGTATAGACTAGCATGAGTGCCCGGCGTTGCCCGGGTGTTTGGAGGTGTATGCTGGGCAAAAAAAAAAGGGGGTAAATTTTTTTAAACTTTGACCGCTATTATGACCCCTTAACATTTATTGTTTTGGGCTAAAATCAAGTTATTAAGTTAGATTCATGTCCGGGGTACCTATATCTAAAATTTCAAGTGTTTGGACCCCAAATTGTCGGAGGAGTTTGGTAGAATTCTCAAAGGTCAAATCGTTGAACTTTTACTCCTTACCAGCGAAATTTTTGGCCGAAACCCGATCACATCAATTTTCCCAAATCTCAGTGCCCTGTATATCAAATATCGAGTCTGTAGACTAAAACTTGACAGAGTTTTTGCTTAGGGAAATGTACACAGACACACACACAGACGTACACACACGCAGTCAGACACGTTCACTTTTATAGATATATAGATAGAAAAAAAATATATATCCCCAAACTTCTGGCTTTTCATATGTCAAACTAGAAATCAAATGACTATGATTGAAACATTGTAAAATTGCAGTATCTTTGGACCATCAAAATAAATTACAACTAGTGTAAGTTTTCAAGGGTGCTGAAAACGAAAAAAAAAACGTTTGAAATACCAGGAAAGTAGTAGTTTTCAAGATATGCAAACACATAGTTTCAAAACGTGAGGGTCGTTTTTCTATATCAATTTAACATAAAATGAACGTCCACTTTATAGCCATCTTTTGGGGGTGGGGGCGTTTGTTATTTGATTTAGGGATGGTGTTTATTTCGTAAACGTCTTAAGGTAGATCACCAAAAACTAACTTTATAAACACTGTCTTCTATAGATTTTTGAGTATGCTGAAAACGAATATCGCATTGACATTTTCCGTAAATAAGTATTTTTCCAGGTATTAAGCAATGTAATTCTTTGTATTATCACTGCTGACCACTGTTGTACGCGCAAGCGCTCATATTTTTATTTCATACCCGGTAAAATACTTACTTGGGGAAAATTTAAATGCGATATTCATTACCAGCACACCCCAAAACCAATAGAAAATTATTTAGTAAGATATCTTTTGTGTTACTCTAATAGGCCACAATAAACAACATACCTTAAAAAACCATATAGCGAAAAAAATTATGGCCATAAAGTGGGTGCTCATGTTACCTTACATTGATTATGTAAAAGCTATTACATACTTTTGGAAACTAAAAGTTCTTGATGTCTTAGAAACTGCTTATTTCCTGAATTTTTAAACGTTAATTTCGTTTATAGCACCCTTATCAAGTTATAACTGTGGTAATTTGAAATACTTTTTTTGTGGAAAGATACTGCAACATTATCTGAACACACACACACACACACACACACACACATATATATATATATATATATATATATATATTATTCCTTAATTAGAATTCATTTTTTTTTTTGAGATGAGCATTATATATTAATTTTTTATTTTTATTTCGGACTACTAGACTCATCTTTATTAGTTGTTGTTTTTGGATCTTTTTATTTGTTCACAACGTTTCGGCCAACTTCCTCTGGCCTTCGTCAGTTCCTATCCGTCGAAGTTACCACCTGACGAAGGCCAGAGGAAGTTATATATATATATATATAGGTATATATATATATATAGGTATATATATATATATATATATATATATATATATATATATATATATATATATATATATATATACATAGATATATACCAATAGGTACGGACCCGACTATGGAAAATCAGATAATAAATAAAACATGGATTTATAAGATCAAAGAATCCAACCTTGATCGCCCTTCGGGGTCCGTGGCGCAGTTGATAGAGACGTTGAATCTCTACGGTTCCAGATGAGCATTGTCTGAAGTTAGCGGTTTCAATCCCACCCAAAGCGTGCCAGAGGTTAATTGGTCAAAATGTGGTAAGACGACAACAAATTCGGATGGCAGTGAGGGCTGAGAATGCAGTAAGGAGATTCGAAGTTCCTATCCATCGCGGTTACCACCTGACGAAGGCCAGAGGAAGTTGGCCGAAACGCTGTGAACAAATAAAAAAGATCCAAAAACAACAACTAATAAAGATGAGACTAATAGTCCGAAAAAAAATATCTGAACATTTTGGCAAATAGCAAATAGAATCCTAAACAGAAACGTGTGCTCTATCCCAACTATCATCAATGGAACTGAGGTAATCTCGTCAGCATCAGACAAAGCTAAACTGTTTGCCAAGAACTTTGCCTCTAATTCTACACTTTGCGACCAAGGTCGCCAACCCCCAATATTTTATCCTGTATCAGAAAGCACGCTATGTGATATACAAATATCTGTACATTAAGTTGCTAAGCTAATCAAAAACCTTGATTCGAGTAAAGCAACTGGCCCTGAGGTTATTCCAAATATAGTACTAAAAAAACTTCAACCAGAACTAGCGCCCATACTTACAAAACTGTTTAAACGTTATATTAAAGAGAATTGCTTCCCATCACCCTGGAAAATCTCATCAGTTTGCCCTGTATTTAAGAATTCAGGTGATCGGTCTTCTCCCTCTCAGTACAGGCCAATAAGTCTCCTGTGCGTCACGAGTAAGTTGCTGGAATCTGTGTTCAATAGAGAAGTACTCAACCATCTGAGAAAAATTACCCTTCTTAGTTGCATGCAATATGGTTTCAGTTCTGCTTGATCTACAGCAGATGTGCTAACAGTTATATCTCACAGGATTAGCGAATCTCTCAAAAGAGGCAACTTTTATAGGGCAATTACTCTTGACATATCAAAAGCCTTGGATAGGTTATGGCATAAAGGTTTACTTTACAAGATCTCCAGCTATGGTATAGCTGGAAATGTCTTCTCATTATCAATTTATTTCTCTCTGATAGGTTCATAAGAGTAGTGGTTGATGGGTAGAAACAAGAGGCCGACAGTAATGATGCTAGAGTCCATTAGGTGTCCATCCTGGGCCCAACTCTCTTCCTGATTTACATTAATGATTGTACAAATCACATTCTTACATCATTTGTACATATTTCTGCTGACGGCACTATCATCTATGGTAGTAATTCTAAGACCGTAAACGACCAAACTCTCTCTGATTCTCTCTCCTCTGATCTTGAGCATGTGGTACAATGGGGAAAGGAGTGGTTGGTTGTATTTAATGCGTCTAAAACCAAGCTTCTATCTTTACATCATCAACGCTCTGATCTCCATCTGGCATCAATTGAAATGAATGGCTCTCGTCTTGGGGAGGCGTCGTCTTCTGACAAGCTTCTGGGCTCGACCTTTACTCCTGATCAGAAATGGAACACGTACATCAAATCTGTTGTCAAACTTCTGGAAAATGGTGGATTCTTCTATCGATCCAGTAGATATCTCACTGCTGATGCAATTCCCTATCTATATAAGAGCCAAGTCCGTCCAAGGATGGAGTACTGTTGCCACATCTTGGCAGCAGCTGCTAGAAAGAACTTATCGTGCCTTGATAGAGTTCAAAATAGACTTTGTAGCCTCATAGGAGATGTTCTTTTTTCTTTCCTGCAACCTCTATCTCAAAGAAGAGATGTAGCGTGTCTTTGCTTTATCGTTATTCTCATGGAAAGTGCTCGACTAAGTTTCAATCGATGGCCCCCCTCGCCAAAATTTCACAAGAAACACTCGTCTAGCTGGAAACACTATAAATAATTCCCCCAACTCTTTATCTGTGCCTAAACCTTAACGTAGATACGATAAACAAAGCGTCTTTCTTAGAACTGCACATCTGTGGAACTGTCTTCCGCTTTCCTGCTTTCCAGCTGACTACAATATGGTTGTCTTCAAGTTCAATGTAAACAGGCTCTTGATAAGCCGTCCCCCTTACGTTTACATATTTACCGAATTTCCATTACTGACAATTACTATATTGTCCAATTGACTACTGTATACTCTTTAACCTTTATCCTCAAGTTCCCCTGGGACTTGATAAATGGTGATGTCTATGTAAAAAAAACATTTTATGGCTGTAAAAAATGTCAAAAATAGTATCTGGATGATTGAATATCCTCTTAATGCCCGACCTTAAGGACAATGCCCAGTAGAAAATTCCAGCCATTACCTTTCTAAGAAGCTGACATGTGTTTAATTCTGATACATTATCACTGATATTCACAGGGTATAAGACTTATATTACACTGGATACATTACTAATCGTACGCTATTTCCTGTAACATGCGAGAAATATTTTGATTCAAGTCACCTTTTGCTGCTATTTAAGATCATTTAAAAACATTGTCAACAAGTTTAATCTCTTCTCTATCAAGGTCAGGCGTTTGGGGGAAATATATATTTTGTAATTCATATGCAAAACTAGGTGAAAAATGACTATGATTGAAGTATTGGTAAACGTGCAGTATCTTTCCACCCACGAAAAAAATCCTTTAAAATTCCTACTAATTATTAAAGGATAGTTTTTAATACATATTAACATTTAGGGCTGTTGCAATTTTTCATGGCCATATATCCATCATCCCTGTAAAGGCCTATGCTGTTCACTTCAATATTCTTAGTAATATTATATAAACGATAAAGACACACTAGGTCCGTCATTTTAGCTTAGTCCCGGCTCCATGGGCAAATCCAAGAGTCCGCATGCTATAGTTTGGCCCCTTATTTCTCCTAATTGAAACTTTAAATTCTGAAGTTTTGATGTAACATAACCCCTCTCCCAATCCTCCTACTTTTTAATACGTTTTCTTTTATAAATTATATATATATATATATATATATATATATATCCTTCGGTTTACATTAAATAGCCAGAACTCTTCAGTGGGAGACGAACTTATATTAAGTTGCCTGAGTAGAACTTATTGTCTTAACCGACCACTTATACGAAACATTAGCATGCCACGTTTCGCGACCATGTACATTTATCAATATCAATAAAATATATCTTGCTCTTTTATATTGAGCACTCTCAATAACCTCGTTTAATTCACGCCGAATTCATTTAACTTGGAATATCAGCCCTTTAATTATTGAGCACAGTTCAACGTTGCTTCATTACATATATGAATGGTGAAAATGAATTGCACATACTCTGAAGAACATCACAACCACTTCTTGTCCTTACAATGGATATAAAGGTCTTGGACGCATAAAAGTGAAACCACCGTGTTTTCTAAATAAATATGATGAAAACTAAACGGATTACAATAAGTATTGCTTTGAATTTAAGAACCAAGGAACTGCACCTCGTGTGGAATAACTGGGTGTAATATAAATGTATCTAATGGATATGGTCGAGGAAATTACCTCCCACAAAACTAAATGTCATTTCCAGAGGAAATTGAATCTTACTCCCAAGGAAATTAATATCTGTAAATACATGTTGTTGAAGCAGACATGACATATTTCTTTTAAAACTCACCAAATATAAATGCCACAAAAAGAATGAAATATTACTAAAAATTATAGAAAATCAAAATAGGAATTTCATTAATAAATGGAATTAAAAGTGATAGTAAAAAACTTAATATAAAATTTTAAAATCTGTAATAGAGTTACTTAATTACAAAAAGCTAATGACGCTTGCATCCTCATTAAATAACATAAAATAGATTTGATTTATAAACAACAACTAGAATCATTAACTCTGCTAGATGCAAAATAGAAGAAAAATAGCAAAATGCTACTAGAAAGAATCAATTATACAATTAAATAAGCTTATGAGCTAAATATTTGGATAAACACTGCTGAGACCATAATTTGTTTTTCCAGTTTTGGAATCTAGCAAAATTCTCAATGTGTTACAATTGACATTGAAAATAATTACCCATAGAGGAAGTAACAGTATTGACTTCACTTCTCTCTAACATCACACAAAAGTGAACACGATATTATTAACGGATACAGAAGCACAGTTTTAATTAGTAAAAATAAACAATGGACCAAAAAATGCCCGGCGGGTTGTTTTGATATGTCCATGTATACTAAACTTAACTAATTGGCTGATCTTGGGACTCCTTAAATCTAATATTACTGCGAATATAGAAGTGGACACCATAGGCCCTTATAGAGATAGTGGCTATATGCTAATAAAATATTCAACGTCGCAAACTGTGAAAATGTATAAAAACATCCTTAGAGAATTTAAAAAAAATTAACTTAAATTTGATATTGACGCTAATATTAAAGCAATTAATTTTTTAGACGTAACTTTTAACTTAATTAAAAGATCCTACGAATCATATAGAAAAAGAAAATGCTAATTAATTATACGTCCAACCCATGTATAAAAACCAAAAATTCATGATTAAACATGTCCTGAAATCTATAAGTAAAAGATGTGTGATAACTCCTCAAACAAAGCAATCTTTGATTTTCATGGAAACTTTTATAAAACGTCCCTCATAAATAGAGAAATATCGAAATCTTATCTAAAAAATAATCATAAAAACACCAGGAAAATGAAAATCGTTTGGTTAATCTTCCTCCTTTACTTAATGACCAAAACAAACATAGGAAAACATTTCTGAAGCTCATTAAATATATTTTCCACTCATCAAATTAAAAAAAAACATGTCAAACTAAGGTATAGCCGTAGTGATAGTCTTAGAAAAATTTATCAAAAATCACAATAGAAAATATTAAATAGTAACAAAGAACCAAATATCTCTGAGCTCAAACACATTAGTTCATCTAATTGGTATAACACAGCTGTTTGATCATATCTGTCGTGCACAAATAACGAAAAAGAAAAACACAAATGTTAGTAAATATTTTGTTACCATCGTAGGTAATAATTTCAAACAGAGATTTTCCGATCATAAATGTTTTTAAATAATCTTAAATATATAATAAAACATCACTCGCCACATACTAAAGTAAATTTAAAAAAGAAAAAAAAACTGACATGGATGGGAGGTAGGACATTTTTAGGACAACTAGCACCTGCAAACCTCTTAACTCACTTTCTTACCTGTGTTTCAGCGAAAAACTATTTATTACCAGGTTCAAGGATAGAGGCAAATATCAAAATTAAAAAAAAATGAACTTTGAAAACTATAAATCTCACATTTTTCGCTATTTTAATACATTTAATAAAATTTGTTTGAACAATTTTACCTTACGTAACTATGAAATATATGAGAACATATATTGTTTTCTTACATACATTAAGCATGGCTAATTTTGATGGCTGTTGTTTTATAAGCTTTTTATTAAGTTTTACTTTTAACCTTTTCTATTTTCATATATAATTAAGTAAATAGGTTGCAAATTAACCCCTAAGCAACACTTTTCATCGAATCTTCATTAAGGACTCTAACCATCCTTCTATCTTTTATTCTTTTATTTTTTCCTCTGGGGTATAAACCTCTCTTGCTCATTGTAACTACCCATTTCGCTTTATTATATTTTATAAAAAGCTCTACTATAATTTTTTATCTGTTTTTAACACTAATTTTTTTTAACTATCAGTTTAATTTGCTGCTTATTTATAAATTGTAATATTTGAATTTTTAATTATACCCTTGTTGACATACAACTGCATTTGTAACTCCTATATAGACGGAATTTATCTAGCTTTTACTGTTACTTATTTTATAGTTTTTACCGCAATTTTGCCTCCATTCTTATTATTCTGTATGTTATCTTTTATTTTGTTTTTCTAATAATATTTACAGTCACGGGATTAGTCTGATTGGCTGCAGTGTGATGGCTGCTCTACTAAGCATGACATCCCGAGCCTGAAGCCAAGCGCTCCCTCGTCTTAAGCCTAATACGAGGTTCGAAACAAGACGTCGAACCTGTCGAGTCGGTTAGCTTGTTCACTCTCAGTAGGTGAATAATTCAACGCTTAACGAATCCTGCTTTGCAACGATAGGAAGTGTCGACCTTGAAGGATCGAAAAGCAACAGCGCTATGAGCGATTGACCGCCACAAGCCAGATATCCCTGTGGTAAATGTTCTTATACTTCTCAGCAGAAACGAGCTCTCCGCTCAGAAAGAATTGATGGAACACGCTTTCGCGATCCGTATTGATATTGAAAATTGAGATCGAGTGAGATTTTGCCCTTTTGCTCTACACAAGATGTCCGTCCTTGTTGAGCTCGCCTTGGGACACCTGCATTGACGTTTGACAGATGTACCTCCCCAGTAAAACTCCCCGCCTGGCACGGTCCCCGGCTAAGGGTCGATCGTGGAATCTAGAATCGTGGTAGCTCGTGCTCTTGGAGCTTGCAAGAGGGCAGCGGAGATAGCCGTCCCATTATCACCGTTGCCAAACGACGCCGGCAGAGAGACCATGGCCGAAACGAGGACTGACGAGGTGAACCGCACAAAGATGCGCAGCAGGTCAGAGCGGAGAAGGAGACAACTAGCGACGACGACCCGTCATCTGCCAGCGCTGAATGTTTCAGCTTTTTCAGTGTTTCTCTTCTCGTCACCACATACTGATTTTTCATGTCTTGTAAAATGAAAAAGATATATTTATGCATATGTATATGTCTGTATATTTAAATGCGTGTATGTATATAAATTTATATATGTCTATATATGTCTATGTATGTGTATGTACTGCGTTAGTTTATGCTATCTATAAACTCATAAAATATGTTTCTCTTGATGCCCTCCTCTCTTATTAACATTTTTTTTTCTGCATGATTTTTTTCAGAACAAATGTCTGTGGTTTGACACACAATTTTATCTCCTTTATAGGTAGCCCATTAACGTTTACCCTCCCTTTATGATTTCATAATGAACTGTTTTCTCTTCTCACTATCATTGACAATCTTTTCCCCATTTCCTTTGTTTTTTTTTTTCTCTTCTTTTATTTCCCCATCTCGTTCTGCGTTTAATTTCAGTGTCTGGAGATTAGATGTAACGTAACGCCTCTGCCTTTAAATGTTTCCAGGCTTTATTTTTTAAACAAATAAATTTACACAGTAAACTATATGTTTTATTGTCGCGTTGATTATTTATTTGTAACGCCAATTAAAAGAAAACAACATATTTTCGAGTTTATTTATTTACGTTCGTAGTGCAGAAGAAAATGTATGGATTTTTTAAAAGAAAGCTGTATTAAAAAATGGAGAATAAATTTAAAAATAAAAAAAAATGTGGGTAAATCGCTGGGTTATGTAAGTCAACGAGTACAAGAAGATTTATTTGTAAGAAAATTGCGTTAAAATAACTTAAACGTAATACGGAAATGAACGATGTAAAAAAATGCAGAAAGTATTAACATTATTTGGATAATTTAAACGCGAAAAAAAAAACAATTTCAACGCTGAAAATATACACAGTAAAACAATGCGTTTTTTTGTTGCGTTGATTATTTGTTTATGTACGCATGCGTAATTGGAAGTCGTAAACCGGACGTTGGGTTACAACACCCGTTACAAGTTTTGTAATTATATAGATATATAATGAAACTGAATCTTTACGCGTGTGTCTGTACATATATAGGTACCTATATAGCTAACTATTACACAAAACTGACAGCATAAAATGATAGAAGAAGTACCAAGGAACAAAAATGGGTTACATTTTGGCTAGGAGTGGATTATTAATAATATGGAGACTGCGTGCGCGCCCAGTTTGAAAAGAATAGAAATAAACAACTAAAAAACAGACTTTTACAAGGGTTTTTGATGTAGAAGCGTAAAGAATACTTTGACAGGTAGGTTTCAGCTTGAACAGGGATGGTATATAACAATTGTAGCGTTTGCGTTCGTGACTGGCATGCATAGAATTAAAATATGCCACGAACTCCTACAATGGCTTCATATCTATCTGCGTTAGTATACTTTTATATTTATGTTGCACTTTGAAGAAATATGTATGATATAACAAAATTATGGGGTGTGCGTTTGTTATATATTCGGGGTTGTCATAAAGGAGATTTTGTCAAGGAGATTCGTGTACGTGATCGTCTAGTTTCTAATGGTTTTATTTTTGATGTCTTCGTGGGTGTGTGTTTGTGTGCATGCATTTCTTAACATACCTTTATTCATGTGTCGTCGGTTGTTCCTCTGGTTTTCATTGTCTCTTGGAGGGGAGCTGGCCTGTTGGATGAAGAATTCACTCCAAGATGACAATTAAGGTTTTTATAGTTTTTTATTCACCTTCCAAAGGTCGACACAGAATGGAGGTGAACCTTGCTTGTTTGATGATACACGTCAGCGTCCTCCCCAGCCCAGGGGGGGGGACATCTGAAAAGCCGTCTGTCTTATTCAACTCCCGAAACCAACTGCCAAGAAAGAATCAGCTAACCTCATCACATGATACCACGTCATTTGGTCAGCTGACCCTTCTTTTGCAAACGTGTCCACTGTCCACGTTATTCACCTCTCTCTCTCTCTCTCCCTCTCCCTCTCTCTCTCTCTCTATTCTCTAATAGAGACACACAGAGAGAAAATAGAAAGAGTAAGAAAGCCAGAGAGGGGGGGAGAGATGCTCTTTAACACGTTCCCGCCTGATCTCCATAGAATGAAAATATGTCACAGCGTTTAAGAAGTTTTTATTTTGTCATGTAGATCCACATAAGATTATTGCGATAGGCGTATTTAAGTTTGAATAGGTATTTTATAATAAAATTATGGGTCTAGCTGAATTGCATAGAATGGATTTTAATATTTTTTTTTCTTACTTTCGAAAAAATAAGTTGTTTGTGAGTAATGTAGAAACAAATTAAAGTTACCTAAAATAGAATTTGACCAATATTTAAATCTAATATATAAATCTCATTATGTGTATGTATGTGTGTGTGTATTGGAATCACCCCTAAACTAATTAACCTGTCATTATAAATTTTAATTATGTGTATATGTTTATGTATTTCCATGTATTGGACCCACTCTTAAACTAATTAACCGATCATTATGAATGTTAATTATGTGTATATGTTTATGTATTTTTATGTAGTGGATCCACTCCTAAACTAATTAACCGATCCTTATGAATTTTAATTATGTGTATGTGTTTATATATTTTTATGCATTCGAATCATCCCTAAATTAATAACCCGTCATTATGAATTATAATTATGTGTATATGTTTATATATTTTTTGTGTTGGAATCACTCCTAAACTAATTAACCGATCATTATTAATTTTAATTGTATGTATATGTTTATATATTTGTACGTATTGGATTCACTCCTAAACTAATTAACCGATCATAATTAATTTTAACTATGTTTATATATTTTTATGTATTGGAATAACTCCTAAACTAATCCACGAATCATTATGAATTCTAATTATGTGTATATGTTTATATATTTGTATGCATTCGATTAACTCCTAAACTAATTAACCGATCATTATGAATTCTAATTATGTGTAAATATTTGTATGTATTCGATTCACTCCTAAACTAATTAACCGATCCTTATGAATTCTAATTATGTGTATATGTTTATATATTTGTATGTATTCGATTCACTCCTAAACTAATTAACCGATCATTGTACATTATAATTATGTGTATATATTTATATATTTGTATGTATTCGATTCACTCCTAAACTAATTAACCGATCCTTGTACATTATCATTATGTGTATATGTTTATATATTTGTATGTATTCGATTCACCTCTAAACTAATTAACCGATCCTTGTACATTATAATTATGTGTATATGTTTATATATTTGTATGTATTCGATTCACCTCTAAACTAATTAACCGATCATTGTACATTATAATTATGTTTATATGTTTATATATTTCTATGGGTTCACTCCTACACTACTTAACTGATCATTATAAATTTAATGTATTAGATATGTGTGTATATTTGTATAGTCATATTCAAAAAATCACATACAATGATCACTTTTAATGCATTTATGTGTACAATAAATTCTATTAAAATAATTAGGCACTTGTGTAGTATAGTACTCATGAGAATAACGAAGAAAATCTTACATGTGACATGAAAGTAATTAAAACCGAAAAGCCCGCTTGATATTCCAGTAGTATGACTTATATATAAGAAATAAGGTTCTTCTTCACTATAGCACCCATATAAATAAACAAATTCTTACCACAGGCGTACAGAAAATATAACACAACAGAAAATTACATAAAAATATCGAGTTCCTTCATTTTTACATTAGAAAAATGTACAGTATTCTACCCGATAAATAAGGTACTTGTACAGTATAGTACCCATATGAAAAATAAAGAAAATCTTACATGTCGCGTACATAAAAGTAATCCAAACCGAAAATTATATAATATATTCGAGTAGTATGATATTTATATAAACAATAAGGTGCTTCTTTATTATAGCCCTCTATTATAAAAACAACCTCTCACCTATGGCATACGAAAAAGTTCGCACAACAGAAATTTATATAACGTTATCGAGTAGTTTGATCTATATATTATGAATAAAGTACTTGCACATTATCCTACTCCAGAAATAACGTACTTGTGCAGTATAGTACTCATATGAAAAACAAATAAAATCCTACATGTGACATAAAAGTCATTAAAATCGAAAATTATATAATATAATCGAATAGCATGACTTTTAAATGAGAAATATGGTGCTTCTTTACGACAGCAATAGATGAAAAAACAAACAAATTCTTACTCTAGACGCACAGAAAAATTAGCACAACAGAAAATTACTTAAAGGCATCGAGTTTTTACATGTTTAATTTTAAAAAATGGTACCTCTACAGTATCCTGCCCAGAAAATAAGGTACTTGTACAGTGAAGCACCCATATGAAAAAACAAAGAAATTCTTATCTGTGACGTACATAAGTTATCAAATTCGAAAATCATGTAATATATTCGAGTAGTATAACATTCATACAAAAATACGGTGCTTCTCTACTATAGCACACTGATGTAAAAACAAACACACTCTTACCTGTGGCATACCGAAAATTTAGTACAACAGAAAATTATGTAAATATTTTTAAACGTGTTGTACATTACCCGCCCTTGGTAACGATTTTATTTCCTCATACGTGCTGTAAATTTCCTGTCCAATCACGGTACAATCATTCCATACATATGTTGTGTAATGCTCGTCCAAGTGTAGGTAAAATATTCTTTTACTCAAGATGGGAAATGATCAATAAACATAAAAACTGCCTCTATTCTAAGAATAAAAGGTATGTTCAAAATTGTTCTCATTGTCTTATACGGTCCCGAGTAATACGTATAATTAATTTGAATGTCTGCAAAACCCTTTAAAATAAACTCTACTTGGTATGTAATAAAGTTACAGTAGACAAGTGCCAAATAATTCCGCCATAAACTCGGATCGGCTGGCAATTTTCCGTACCCAATTTCCCACAAATGGTGCAACAATTTCTGCGCGGATCGAGTCGTCTGCAACTGGATACACATTTTTTGAGTTAAGTTAAATGTTTCATATAGCAGCAAAAAGTAGCGTATTTGAGACAAGCATTTATTGCATCTGTTGGTGTTGATTGAGGAATTACAGGTAACATCCATTTGTCTGAAATATCTTGCAAGCAATATTAGTCCATTCTCAAATAGTCTTACATTGCCAGGCAAATCTTGCAAGGATCGACCAAGAGTCTCATGTGATTTTTGCGTACCATTGCGTATTCATCCTAAACAATAACTTTGAATCTTTGCAATATTTTTCCCCATACTTGATATTTTGGAGATATCGAACATTAGATTTTTGAAAATTGAATGTTTCAAAGTAGAATAAATAGTTCTTCTACTTGGTAGCAAAGTAGCAGGTATTCCTCGTGGGGCAAGGGCTAACGGTTATGACATTTTGTCACCAAATGGCAGCCAAAATAAATTAAATTAAAAAAGTTTCACCAGTTAATCCTGGTACTGTTCAAGATAGCAGTAATTTCGAAATAACGTCTATTCTCTCAGTCAGTAAATTAGGTGACTAAAATGAGATTTATCCGTGTTTTAACAATACCTTATTCACTATAATTTATTTAGGAGTCTAAAATGGGATGCGGGATTAGAAATAGATAGATAATGAGGAAAATATATAGTTAGAAAAGAGAAAGTTTGAGGGAAATAGAGAAAGAGAAGGAGACAGAGAGAGATAGAGGGATTGACAGATAGACAGAGATAGAGAGAGGGGGGAAAGTTAGAAACAGAGAGGGAACGAGACAGAGTAAAGGAGATAGATAGAGGGACTTAGAGAGAGAAAGGGGATCAGAGAGAGATGGAGAGAGTGATATAGAAATATAGATTGACAGAGGGAGAGATGGATAGAGAGGGATATTAAGAGAGGAAGAGAGAGAGAGGGGAAGAGAAACAGAAGGTGAACTACACTTCACCGTTTTTTCCTCGATCAGTAGAGGAGACATCATTCGAAACTGAGGCAATTTTTTTTCTTTGTCACTATCCAGAGTACCTTTTTTATTCAGGAGCCAGATTTTCCGCACATTAGAAATCGACCGGGTCATCTTTACTTCCACCTAACAAATTAATAAACACAAAGATATTGTAAAATTTTAATTGAACGTGAAAATACTGTTTTAAAATATAGCATCATAACATAAATGCATTAGTGCCACTTTTTTTCAAATATTTATTTTCCAAAGAGCGGTTTCAATAAATCCACAATGAATTATATTTTAAGTATTGTGCTATTATTTTCAAATCGTTTAGCTCGGCAACGCTGGGAAAAGTAAAGTAAAATTTCAAACGTAGAAACATCAACAGAAAAATACCGTTCATTTGTATTTCTTATAAAATGTTTTGTAGAAAATGTATTTTTTTGTCAAATAAATAAATTTTAAGCAATTTCTTCAATAAATAATAGTAACTTCGTTAATTTTACGACTTGCCTCAGGGTATTATAAACACCCCAACCTGCCCATTTTAAAAACGTCTTTAGGAATAAACACCCCAAACCTCCCCAAACTTTCGAGGTTTGTGGGGGTGTTTAGTCCGAAAGCCGTTTTTAACATGGGAAAGTTATTGTTTTTATAGCTCAGAAAAAGTTAAACAAACTTTTTATGTAAACAATGCCGTGAAAGAAACTAATCAATTAAAACGTAATGTTTGATGGGCGAAAAGCCTTAAGATAAACAAAGGAAGTTAAAATTAACAAAAAATGGGAAGATAAACGAATAGAATTTAAATTTTAAAAATAGGAGATGTTTTTATTTTACTTATCGATTAAAATCTTATAATTCGAGAGTCGTTGAAACGGAAGTTACCGGAAATAAAACCGAGCAGTCACGTAGAACAAACTTACGAAAAATATTTTTATTTCAATTGCAATTTTATAATTGTCAATATTGATTTATTTTAAAAAAGCATAAAAACATTCATCGACTCTAAGGAAAGACTGTCTGAAAATTTCAATTAAATTGGTAATTTAGAAATATCGTTTACTGATAACTAACGAACAGAGAATTACATTTATATATATATATATATATATATATATATATATATATATATATATATATATATATATATATATATATACTAGCATTTCAGCTCGGCGTTGCCCAGGTATTTGGAGGTGTATGTTGAGAATTTAAAAAAGCGGTCAATTTTTTAAACTTTGTCTCCTATTATGACCCTTAAAATTTATTGTTTTGGGCTCAAATGAAGTTATTAAGTTAGATCCATGTCCAAGGAACCTATATCTAAAATTTCAAGTGTTTAGACAAAAAAAAAATTGTCAGAGGAGCTTGGTAGAGTTCTCAAAGGTCAAATCGTTAAACTTTGACCCCTTAATATCCAAATTTCTGGCCGAAATCCGGTCACATCGATTGTCGTTAATCTCAGTACCCTGTATATCAAATATCGAGTCTGTAGACAAAAAATGCGCATGGAAATGTACACAGACACACAGCCACAAACACTTTCACTTTTATATATATATATATATATATATATATATATATATACATATATATGCATATATATACATATATATGTATATATATATATATATATATATATATATTCGTTAGTCATTGAACCATGAATATTGATGGGGAATTGGAGTCATTCATAGTTAGCTGTGAAATACAATACATAATAATTCGTGTATAGACTATTCTATAAAGATTTTCTTCTAGTGTATGGGAGAATATGGAACGCAACTCATAAGATATTTACAGTTAACAGTCCCTTGTCCCTCGGACGTCGTCAAAATAAACTTATATTTATGAAATGGGTGAATCACCCACCCGATATTCAAGTGATGAGAGGCCAAATAGAAATATAGCGATTCCAGGGTATCACTCAAACTCCATGGCTGAATTCTTTTGTTTGCTTTTGTGTGCTGTGTCCGCCCATGGTAGATCTATTTTACACGACAGTTGTGTATTTCTATGGCCCAGGGCCACACCAACATTTTATTGGATTGAAAATTTATCTCTTAGCTGAGGAATAAAATAATACAAATAATCATAGAACACGATTTATGGAATGAAATAACACGTCTATAGAACAGAAATATTAGGGGTAACAGGTGTTATGCAAAACATAAACCGAGTTTTATAAATGAAACATCAGAAAAATTGCAATTATATGTTGCACTATAATTAAGTATCAAAATATAAAAGTTATGTTAGTAATTATTCGTAGTAAAAACAATATACTGACTAAAGAAAATAAAGTAAATACTCATCACAATTCAAATTGCTTATTGATTGAATAATACTGTGTAAATAGTATGTCTATGTAAGTATTTGGCAGCGTCGTATGTTGTATATACTATCTTGCGTAAATATTCGTGAGTTTATAAATGTGGTACGAACATTATTAGGTCGTTCCCCTTACAACGTCTACGGAGTCGCTCGTAGAGAATATCCTTTTGATGTTGTCCCGCGCAGTTGTGGCGAATTCGTTAAAGTTTTGGATGTTTGTATTTACAAGAGTTTTTTTAAATGTCAGTTTTTGCATTCGTGTTACTTTCTAAAGCAAACAAAGATAATCATTGGCTGAAATTTTTTTATAACTAATACGTTCACGTAAAACATTTTAGTTTAAGAAGTAACACACTTGAGATAAACAGAGTAAGCATGTAGAAACATTAACAATTTGAAATGCTTTTTAAAATAACAATTCCGTGTTTAATGTATCACACTATTAAGCTTGATGAGCATCAAATTTAAGATGAATGAAACAAAAGCTAAAATAGAGCAATGGAAAATAGATTTAAGTATTGTAAACTTACCAATTAAAAGACGGTATTTGGAGGTAGTAATCCAATTTTCCGTTAAAATAATATGAAGTAATCTGAAAAAAATATGATAAAGTTGAGTAAATTAAATAAAATGTTATAAAACATTTCTTTATTAAGTTTCGATATAGTTTTTCTCGAGGATCCTTACAGAGAAAAGATAATCAATATAATTCGATTAAAAGTAGATACATTCAAAATATATGAGGGATATTCACAAAGAATATGAAACAAAATGCAAATACGAAAGAAATCGACTCTCACGTCCTTATCCTCACAAGTAATTGACAATTCTTATCACTCCAGTTATGTAAGTGTTCTTTGCTTGAATATAGCTATTAATCTCCCAGTCCTCTTCAGCCATATGTCTTAAACTTTCAATAACATGTTAGGATGTATTTAGTTTCTAAGAAAGGTCTGAAATTGGCAAATAATTTCTAGTATAACACTAATTTAATCATAATTATGAAGAGATTGTATGTTTATACTTATCCGTGAATTATTAAAACGTCATGATATAACTTGTAATATTTTTTATATAATTACTGAGTATAGTTTAAGAAAATTAGAAAGTTTTACATAGACTCACGATAGAAACAAATCAATCTTCAGTCGGCAAATCCGAAATTGGGATTGCACCATGAAAATATTGGGCATTTTAGAATTTCAGCATATAATGTTTTTAGCGTCCGCTCAAAAAAGATATCTGCACTGTACTGCAAATTTTTAAAGCTTGAAACTTATATTAAGGTACCCACTAAAATTTTTTTCACTCCATAACTTGTACAGAATAGCTATCCATCGGAAACACTTCCTAAATTAAATATGTTTCTAAATTCAAAAGATTCTGGGTCCGACGGATGACGTTACTTCTATGGGGCGGTATTAAAATTCAAACTAACTCGGCAGGGGCTTGGTTCCAACATGTTATGGGAAATAACAAACAGCTTTGTAATCAGAGGCATTTTCTCTATTCTAACCCTCATCAATGGACATGAGGTAATCTCGTTAGAATCTGAATTTTTTTAAATTCTTTCTTAGACTTTGGTAATATGCTACCCTTTACGTCCAGGGCCGCATACTCCTTTCCATATTTTCCCTGATATATGGCAATTGCTTTTGATGTATCAAAGGCTTTTGTCAAAGTATGCAATACAATTCTACTTCACATCATCTCCAGCCACGGAATAGCTGAAAACGTCTTCGCAATTATTAAATTAGTTATATCTGATAGATTTAAAAGAGTGATGATAGATGGGTAGAGTATCATTCTTGTACCCAACCTGTATGTATGTATGCTAATACGATTGAACTGAGCAACTCTTGTCTGGCAGGTAGTAAAGTACCGGTTTGACAATTAAAGACTGCGGTTTCCGACTGACAACACAGGTGTTCTTAATCTTTTACAGCGCTTCGAGCGGCTGCTCTATCTGTCATTTTGTAACCTTTTGGGCTGTATCATATCGTAGTATCTGTGTTAACTGTGGCAAGCAGAGCCAAGGATTAACACATTATTATTATTATTATTATTATTATTATTATTATTATTATTATTATTATTATTATTATTATTATTCATAATAATAATAATAATAATAATAATAATAATAATAATAATAATAATAATAATAATAATAATAATAATAAATTGATTCGAGTGACGGCGGGTCGCCGGATCAATAATTATGATTAGAAAAATAAACACTTGAGAAAAAATGTTAGGCATATAATAATATTGCAAAAAGAATGTAAAAATAGAAAATAAATGCAAACATCCTTTTGGGGTTTGCATAAAAAATAACTACATTTGGGTTACTTCAGCTGTTGGTATGAGACACGTAATGAGAGTGTGTAGATTTGGGGCTATCCTAGGCAGTCGTTAGCTGGAAATCACATGCTGTTGGTATGAGACACGTAATGAGATTGTGTAGATTTGGGGATATCCTAGGCAGTCGTTAGCTGGAAATCACATGGAACGAACAACGAAAGAATTGGTATCCATGGCGTAGGAGGCGGCATCATTTAAGGCAGCCAAGATGTAAAAACGTGTAATCTCTAAAGATGCCGTCCGGATCATGGAAATAAATGTTCAGACATAATTCGGGTATGTGTTGCGTTATTTACATCTGTTTGTCTACAAATATTTTGATACGTCCACGTCAATCGTTTCCTGTTAGAACTCTTCCATACATGTTACAATATACACCCCAGACGATGGACTAAATGATACAACGTATATATATATATATATATATATATATATATATATATATATATATATATATATATATATATATATATGGCGATTAAGCTACACTGAATATTTCACGTTTCATCCACTCTAGGATTCTTCAGACTTATCCTAGAGTGGATGAAGCTTAATCACCATATTTATTTTATAAATTACTAATTAGCTCTACCAACGTATTGAGCACTTTTGAAGTAAATACTTAAAGTTTACGCATAAATTTATACTTTCGTATATTAATTTTATGTGCGTAAATGAAGTAGTTATATATATATATATATATATATATATATATATATATATATATATATATATATATACATTTACACGTACACGAATATACAGATAAAATATAAAACGCAACTGTTCAACATGTACGTCGTTATAGGACGTATTCAAACACACAACGTAACATTAGGCTTTGTCTACCATCTCTCAACCTGAACTAAAACTACGAAATAAAATGAAATGACAACCCAATCAAAAATAACGATTAACCTAAACACACACTTAAACAACGATTGGCCTCCTCCCTGGGGGCTTGCATTTACAAATATCCCTGGACTTATAACTAACTTTGACATGTAGAATCATTTCCTTAGCAAATTCCCTCGCTGGATATCTTCGCACTTCGTTTAAGAAACTTGCACTCATCCATCCCCTCTAACATCTTTAACATATTTGAAGATATTCCACTTTGTTGTAAGGTATCTGGCAGACACATGCAGTATATTCGTAGCACCCTTTTCTTTATCGCTCTTTCTCGACCCAGGACCGTATTCTAATCAACCATGCCTCTTAGAGCATTAAATTAGTACTTTCCTATTACACTATCATCAAAATACATGTATTTAGTTACTTAAAAGCCAACACACTACTTGCCCTGCCTTCCTTTATTGCACAGACACAACTGGTATCATCATTAATTACTTTTCTAATTCTCATTCCTTGACACAGACAGTAACATCCCCGGCCTGACTCCAATATAGCCAGAAACAACAAGCCTCACTTCTAGATGTTTTATTTGTAAACAGTGCTTGAATATTGTGTAACAGGAGCCCATTGCCCACTTCTATTTAAGCAGCTGCTGCATACGCAATAATAGCTTATTTGAAAAAAACCCTTTTCAAGTACACGATATCACAAAAAACCTAGACACCTAAAAAAATATCCAATTGTACGGCTGCACAATAAAAGTAATGCTCCGCTGAGTTGCTCCAGTCCTTTCCAAATTCTTAAAAAATTGCCTTAACGAATTATGATTTCTCTGACTGCTAGAAAACTGCTTCTGTGGGAATATTACCCCCATTAATCTTCATCCTCTTTTCGCAAAAATGTTTGAGTCCATAATTAATCAAGCTCTAGTCCACCACCTTATAGCTGCGAAACGTAGGTCCGACAATCAATATGGATTTAGGCAAGCCCATACTGCTGCAGATATATTAAATATAATCCCTGAACGTATATACAATGCACTGGATAAGACAGGGAGCAGTGGCCCTTGTAATGTCTGAGGCGTGTGGCATTATATGGCCTGATGGTCTTCTCAGGAAAATCAGATCATAATGTATTACTAGACAAATAATATAATAAAATCCTTCTTAAATAAGAAAAAGAATCCGGTTGTCCCCGATGGTCGTATGTCAAAACAATATAATATAAATGCGGGTGTATCTCGGGGGTGGATCCTTAGACCTCTGTTATTCCTAATATTCATATGACATCCTCGATAAAATAGTGTCTGAGATGGTTATATTTGCTGACGACACCACGCTCAATAAATTAATGAATACATATCCAAGGCAATGAGAAAACTGTAGAGGAAGACCTTCGGTCTGTTGTGGAATGGGGTCAAAGTGGAGGGTAACATCTACTGCTTCTAAGACTAAGCTTGTACAAGACGCCTTCTCAACCACGGTTAGCTATGGCTAAAGATACATTACCTGAATGTACTTCGTTCTGACTCCTCGGAGTTTCGTTTACAGGGAACATGAGTTGGAACAGATACATCGTGAGCATTGCCACCGCTGTTAGGAAGAAAGTTGGCTCTGTCTACAGTGCTAGGAAGTTTCTTACGCCTGAAAGTATCATGTACCTCTACAAGATTACCATTCGCCTATGTATCGAGTATTTTTTCACATTTGGGCTGCTGCATCTGCTACTAGTCTCTCACCCCTGGACAGTGTTAAAAAAGAAGTCTCCCCTTCTGATAGATCCTGAACTGTCATTTGAGTTTCAACATCTGCCCTATCGGCGAAATATTTCATCCCTCCTCCCGTTGTGTAAGTATTTTAATGAGAGATGCCCTAACGAACTACAAGCCTTTGTGCCCTTTCTAAGTAAATACCCACACACCCGACGAACAGAAAAAGTCCCACCCATACACAGTAGATATCCTTAGATGTAAGAAATATTTTACTCTAATAATGTCTTCTCTAGAACTACTAGACTTTGGAATTCCCTTCCATGTCCCTGCTTCCTCAACTGTGCTGGCGTGCGGAAGGTGAAGTGTAATGTTACCAGATATCTTGCTACTCAACTCTATACATAGTATCCCTGCAACTTATGTCCCTGATAGTAGCCCCCTACCTCAATGTGACACTATGCGTTGTTTGGGGTGAAAATTAAAAAAAAGAAGATATTTTCCTGTTCGTTGCCAATGATCTCTAAAATCACATTCTTAGATAACTCATAAAGATTTATGCAGACGGCATTATAATTTATTGTTACGTCTTATGTGCCGTAAATGAATAAGATCTTTCTGATTTTTTTTCTTCTGATTTTGAACGCGTGGTGCAATGGGGATAAATTTTATTGCATTTACAACCAATCTTCCCTCTTTCCATCCTGAATGCGCTGATCCACATCTGTATCCAAATGGGAATGAATGGCTCTTGTCTTAGAGAAGGACCATGTTTTATAAGCTTCTTGGTCTAAACTAAAATCCTGATCTGCATGAAACGCATACGTTGTCAAAACTGGCGGAAAAATAGATTACTGATCCTGTAGACACCACAATGTAGATGTACCTACATTAGAGCCACGTACTTACTAGGATTGAGTAATGTTGCCGACAGAGTTCAAAACCGATTTCCTGCAACTTATAACCTATCTATACCTGTTGATTTGATTACAAGGTCTTGTTTAGAATTCAGTTTATGGATTCTCCGTGCCTAACTTTCAACAGGAAACACAAGTCTAATTAAAATCACTATCAACATTTATATATGTGCCTAAATTTAAACATGAATTCCATGAACAAATCTTCTTTCATAGAACTTGCGGCATGTGGGACTCTGTTCAGATTGCCCAGATATTGAACAATTGACGATCGAAAAATGTTGGTCTATGTTGGGAAAAGCAAAAGAGTTCCTGACTGGTAAATTGTTTATATAAATAAAAGACATAATTCGACGATACGTATCTCCCAGCAGCGGTAGAGTGTTGAAGTTCATTATCTATTATAAAAAACGGAAAACGACTAATCTCGTAATTAATAACAATATTTCGCAAGCGGACAAAGTGTTGGAAAAGAATAATGTAATGTATCAATTTAATTGGCCAATAGGAGAGTGTATCTCTGACTGTTCCTCTTACATTGGTCATACTACCAACACGTTGTCCCGTAGACTAACGCTTCATCTTTCTGATACTAGCTCTATCGCACAACATTTAAAAAAAAACATGGCTGCCAGCATTCTCAATTTAGAAACATCATGGTAGAAAATACCAAAATTTTACAAACAGACTCTAACGTTAGGAGACTGAAGGTGTTGGAGGCATTGTATATAAAAGTGAGACAACCCAAAATAAACAATATAAATTATGAATCTAGCAAAAATATTTTAAAATGCGTCTGTTAATGTATATATATATATAAAAAACTGTCCAATAAATGTGTATATAAATAGCCCACATAAGCCAAAAACGATCTTATAGTAAGATGTAATTTTAAAACACGACCTTACCATTCGACGTAATTTTAAAACGACTTTTTATATAACCAGCCTGACGATGGCGGAAACGCCGAAAGCGCTCGCAGATTACGGAACACTTTTACATCATTTTATATATAACACAAGAAGGATTATTCGAAAACTGAAAAAATAAAACGGAAAATTGTCAAACAAGAAAATGCTGTGCTGTTTAACAATATATATATATATATATAATATACATATATATATAATATATATATATGTAGTGCAAACGGATAATTATTTCTACATCTGTAGATATATAAACTCAAAAGAGAAGCGTAAGTATTAGTTTAAGCGTGGCCATTATACAATTAGAGTTGATCATTAATGCTGCCTATTTAATCAACTCACTCTCGCGCAGAAATTGTTAATAAGGATTTCAGCTGGGATTTTAAGCAAACTGCGTGGTTTGCACAAATGAGCACAATCAATGCTAAGTGCAAATTTTCTTCAGCAATTTGCTAAACTGAATGTTCACTGTATAAATATTACTCTTACCATTCGGTTATATCACTTCATTAACGAATATTGAATATGCTAATATAATCTGTACCGTGTTTTGGTATCAGCAACTTTTGCCAGCATCTAAACTTGGCAGATTCAAGGAAAATATTATTGGTTTATATAAGCTTAGTGTAATAACATGAATGGAAAGAAAATAGGAACCATTACAGCATTAAATCTTAAACACAAATATGTATAAGATTTTATAGCTCATGTATAAGCATGTAATGTACAATTGTATAGCTATTTCTTTACATCAATATAGAAAACCTTATTGGAATACATTTTTTAATTAATAAAAATGTAACAGCGCTTCTTCAATCAACTGAAATACACATTACAACAATACAACTGCATCAGCTCTGTGATAGGGCAACCATGTATATATTATATGAATGTTTAAGGAAGGCGAGTTTCTACTTGAATATCTTCGACATGGTTTCCAGATAAATAAATCTGGAAACCATGCCTTATATATTCAAGTAGAAACTCGCCTTCCTTAAACTCATGTTGATGAGATTTTTTTAATATTAGACGCCATAAGTCCCAAGTGTGCTCTCGGCATTTCTAACACAATTATGGAGAACTGTGATCAGAAATAGATCTTGAAGTTATTTTATTTTTTTCTGTATTAGAAAACGAGATATAGTGAGATTGTATGTTATGCTCCCAGCTCTGTCTGTGGAAGTATCAACTACTAAACCTATGTCCAGGCGACGAAGAGTGGTAACCTGTTATCCTGTTTCCAAAGTATTTTAATAGCAAGTGCTCTGACGAACTCCGGGTATTAGTACGCTTTCGATAACAATACTCTTGACAAACCTGGCAAGCAGCGAAATCCCACCCTTACACTGTAGAGATCCTTAGATGCCGTAAAGCTTTCTACTCGCATGTATTTTTTCCTCGGACTGTTGTACTGTGGAATTTTCTCTCGGGCTCCTGTACAAATATGCAAAAATTCAGGTGTAATGTGAACAGCCATTTAGCTACCTAGTCCTAAATGGTATCCCTGCAAATCTGGGCGCAAATAGTAGCCTTTCACGACTAAGTGGCTTGTTTGGGGTGAAATGACAATAAAAAAATGTAAATATCCAACTCAGCAATACATTTTTATACCAAAGTCCAGAATTTATCGCTAGATATATTGCTAAATTCTCTTTGGCCTGCATAAATATGTTTCAACATCCGTACGGAATTACTTCTGAAAGTTGTTTCCGCCTCTTGAATTACGTAGTTGTTTTTATAGTAATACATAATTGTTTTTACAGTAATTATTTTTATAGTAATTATTTTTATAGTAATACGCAAAAACGAAGGAAATTAACGATTGAATCTTTTGTATTACGAGCTGCAACAATCTTACCGTTTACAAACTTAGAAGACCAATGTATTCTCTTAGGAATTTATCAAGAATGAAAAGAATTATTAACATACATTCATCTACATCAGGTTCCCCAACGGGGTCCGTAATGCCTCTCCCCCCTCTGGTGGGTTGTTCGAAAATTAAGCTGGGCAGTGGCCACATTGATCATATAGGGGACCCATAAGATATCTTAGGGGGACATAATAGACTGATAACTTAGAGTAGTAACAATACTAGGTGTTTCTCAACCCACTTTCATTGGGAGTCAATATTTATTTGAAAATTGATTGCATTGCGATTATTTTTTATAAGAAAAATGTACTCAAGAATCACTCCTCGTATTTTTGACAAACCTATATGAATATTCAATTATTTATTTTCACTTTAATTATTTAATACGACTACTACTAACATTATAATGTAAAGGCACATCTGGCGAGGGGGTGGTAGTATGTATTACAGTGTTCTAGGAGAGTATTTGCTAAAAACGGTTAGGAAACCCTGCTCTATATAAATAAGTACTATAACAGATAGAAACAGCAATAACCAAATTCCAATCCGTATATTTTAACATAATATTATTAGAATCTCTTTGTCTATATTTCAATGCTTTGAAGTAAGTTTCTTGTATTGATTTCTATTAATTGGAAAAATGTTCTACAGAATCACTCCCCCTAATTTTGACAAAGTTACATGAATATTCGTTTATTTATTTGCACTTTATTTCACACCCAAAAGATCAAGCAATTGAACGTACTTCCATCACACTCTTCCAGGATTCATTTGCTTAATTATTTTCCGTTCGTCATGGAATTTATAAATCGCCCCATTTGTGCATGTTTTCATTTTAATTATATTTCAACTAATTACCTATCTAAATATTACATTAATCCTCCGCATGTTTTTTTTAAATTTAAGTGATTTTTTTCTACAAATTAATTATCTAATTGATTAATTTTCTAAATACTAAACTACATCATTTAGTTTATATTTATATGCCTTAACCATATTCTCATAAATCTGCGATAGTTTTGTGTCAGTTTTGCTTACATCTATGATATTAATTTATTTTAATAGTATTTTATTTCTTAAGAAATAATGGTAGTGAAAATGTAATTTAACATTATTATCTTTATTCCATATTTTTTGTCAGAAATTAAAATGTTAAATTTATACATTTTATGGGCATCATTATATATGTATTCTATTGTAGTTTACTTATTTTTAATTTCAATAACACTTTTCAAATCTTTTACGTTGTAAGGAAGCTAACTATGTTCATTACATTTTTATGAATTTACAAATTTCTCTAAATTTTAGGCATCCATATGTTAATATTTTAACTTTAGTAGTCATTAATCGCTCATATTTTTTCATGCTCCAAATTCTTACGTTAACGCAATCTACGCTTCATTTTTCATTTATTATTCTCTTTATATTCTGATTAAATTTATTTAGTATGCCTGTCTCAATGTCTTGCGGTTATTCTATGTTGATTATTAAGTTATTTAATGTTAGACGTTTTCCATTTTGTACTGTTGAAATAATTCGGGTGTGATTAAAACCAAAATTGTATTTCTCTTATGTAGCTTATAATTATTTTATTCCTTAAATGTTAAGTGTAAGATCTGTTAATTTAGTTATCACACCATTTTAAAATTTTAGTATTATTCTTTTTAATACTCTTTACACGCTTACCTTTCACTTGAATTATATTCTGTAATTTTTATCTTTATGAATTTATTTTACTAAGGGTTTAAGCGGGATAGCAGGGTTTTATTTCTAGGAGGACAGTTTTTTAATATAATTTCACATTTTAAGATTTAATTTTTAGAGTCCACTATGTCGTATGTTTCAAGTGAGTGCAGATTACATTTATTTTTTGATTTTTTCATTTACTTTGTTTATAGTTCTAGCCACATCTACTAGTGACCATTTCAATTCAAATTATTTTTTATTTTACGTAGTACCCTAATCAACTAATTTAATGCTGTTGTGCTCCTATTCTATTTGTTAATTATTATCTTTGTGTTATTCTCATTTCTATCCAAATCCCTAATTTGCTCATACACATGTCGAATTTTAAATGATGAAACATGATTTCTTTTACCTTAAAAAAACCCACCCCATATCCCTACGTATATCCTCTTACTATTATACACGTTAACCTCACGTTTTACACAATTTCAGAAATCAACCAATTTCCATTCAGTGGGCATTCGTTAGCTATTCTACAGTTACATTTATCCCCAAATTTAGTTCACATAATTTAATCTTATTATTCACTATTTTGTTTATTTTTCCATTATTAGAAACAATTACATAATTTTCCAGATTAGGAGCGATTGAAAATGAAAATTTAACTCTGTCCTTATTAATTATTTTTCCTCACCAATATTATGAAGGTAGCACTTATCAATTATTTTGTACAATTCTCCAGGGATATTATTTTGAATATGTTCGCTAAAAAGCTGACTAAACAAAACTATGTTTTTGCGTCTATTTCTAATATTTTTAATATTATTATCACTATTATCAATTTTATTCTTTTTATTCTAATTATTTTTATACCTATTTGTTCTTAGCATTCCTTCTTCCTTTCATTGCCATGTTGTGTGTTCTGCTATTTTTATTATTTACTTTTATGTATTTGATTTTCCCACGATATCCTGATCCAATTAAATCATCATTATAATAATCTTTTTTCTTATTAAATATATTTTCATTTGGAGATAATCCGGGTATTCTTTTTGATATACTAGAAAGAATAGCTTTTGCCATGCAATTAGGAAAATTCGATGTATAATCGTTATGGAATAGTGTTTGATTCGGTATGTGATATGGTTTGTAAGTATTATCGTAAAGATTTTGAGTAACACGCACACACAGACATATATATATATATATATATATATATATATATATATATATAGAGAGAGAGAGAGAGAGAGAGGGAGAGAGAGAGAGGGGGAGAAGGTAGAAAGGAGGGAGAAGTCTACTGGACAGCAATCATAATATGTGGGTGAATATTACTACACAGTATTAAGTATTTATATGTAGCATAAAGACTCTACAACAAACATACGGACACACAAATTTAATCTTAGAATAAACGTGCGCTATTTTTCTATAAATATTATCAGTTCTAAACAGTTTTTGTATTTGGATTATTCAAATAATTTTTTCGTTTTTTGGGTGATATTGTTATAGGGTTTCAGCTGATGTAAATATTACCATCTATTTCAGGACATCTTATTGGTTAAAATCGGGAATATATATGCGTTCTACATAGATTTCCGAATTCGACTAGGCGTATATAAACAATGCAATCACTGAAATATTTTGAAAATGACATCTTAGAATAAAAAAATATTCCAAATAATCCAAATTATTCTATCCCCTTCAAAAATAAGTGTGTAACATATTTTCATATGCGAATTTATGTAATAAAATGGACAGTTGCTCGAACACACATGCGTAGCTAATAATGAATCATGTTTGTGTTCAGGCAGTTAGGCTTACATGCGTGCATTGAGATAAAAGATCGATACCCCAAATAGCTAGTGGCAATTATTGAATCCCTGTGTAAAGTATTCAAATATAACATGAACTCGTTGATTAAATCGGAACTACATCTGAGACCGAGTATGTAAGGGTAATATGTACCGGTTTCCCTCAAAGGAAACGTCGCTCACATTTCAAATTTGGAGTTTACATGTTAAATAGCCTCAGGTTATATAAGCTAATCCTAATAAAAATGAATTGTCATGTAAAGTAAAATAAATAAAGTCATATTCTTATATACACGTAAGAAATAGAACTACATGCTTACATTGTATGGGTTGTTTACGAAATTTTAGGTAACATGCTATGAAACTATTTAGTTTTTTATGTAAGTTGACTAACGAGTTTCGCATTAAAACTTTATGCTATAAAGTTGACAAGAAAGCTGTTGCAGTTTTTAACTTTTTAATTCAGATGACCATATCTTAGCCCTACAAAAAATAATGGATGAAAATAAACACCATCCTGAGTCAACACGCTTTTGCAAACGTAAAACAAGTGTATTCATGCCAGTAACGTAAAAAAACATTTGTGCGCATTTACCTGGAACACTTTCCTTCTATGCTTACCCACGCACCGCTTAAGTGTGGTTGTTTTTTTCCAGTTTTGTTTAAATTGTCACACCGTTTCAGTGTTCAAATCTAATTAACTCATTGATTAAATTGGAATCAAATCTGATGTCGAGCATGCACCGGTTTTCCTTACACTAAATGCTGTATTGGAATTAAATGCCCAAATAATAGGTCTATTTTATTTCTGTATATACAAAATATACTAATATTTTAAATATTAATAATATTGAATATGAAAACTTTTACTACAATTTCTACTACTCTGGCAATTAGCAGCACTAGCAATAATGATACTACTACTACTACTACTACTACTACTACTACTACTAATAATAATAATAATCATTTTATTTATATAAATTTCATTGGTTCACAGGGAGCTATTATTATTATTATTATTATTATTATTATTGACTCACGATAAGCTTGCACACAGGTTATCAAATATCTCTCCTTGAAAACAGCCTAGGGAGTTCCCTGAAAGCTGAGTGTAAACAAGTCTCCCCAGATTCCCAGTGCTCTCCGCCTCTTCATATAGTATTTGCAAACAAATTTGCATCATCGCATCAGCTGCTTGTCATTGATTTATCGTTGGTAACAGCCATCGGTCTTCACTGGAATTTAAGTGGGAATTAGGCTCCCCAAGGTCCCAGTTTTCTTCGCACTAATCCAGCTGACATTTGGTCAGTACTTTCTCTTAGGTCTTTGTTTCCTCCTTAACTCTACTTGGCTGTTTTGTCTCACTCTTTTTTAGTGGGGGGGCAATGATGTGGTAATAGGGGACGGTGGTAGAGAACTTATATATATGCGGTTTCAATGTTCTGGGTTGCACGTGGCGTTATTATTATTATTATTATTATTATTATTATTATTATTATTTCTGTGGTCAGACTTTGTGGCTCAATTTGTTATTGTCGATTTTACGCTTAGAGTCGAATCATAACAAATTAACATAGGCTATCAGTATCTCTTTTTCTGAGGTTCTCAGTGCAAGCCGTAAGATTCTACGTGTTTCTTGGAAGGCAATATTCTGCAGTATTGCATGAGATCCCAGTTTACTCATTCCATTTATCAACTTTTTTTTTCATTTCATTTACATTTTCACCCCCAAAAAGGCAAATTGCCACTTTGATGTAGGGTCCTACTATAAGGGGCAACAACTACTGGGGTACTATGTAGGGATTTGGGCGGCAAGATGTCGGTTCATGTTACACATGAACTTCTGCACGTCCGTACTGTTGGGGAAGCAGGGACCTGGAATAGAATTCCAGAGTCTAGCGGTTCTGGGGAAGAAACTATTGGAGTAAAAATATGTTTTACATCTAGGGATCTCTACAGTGTGGGGTGGGATTTAGCAGCCTGTCGGGTTTGTCGAGGGTGTTCACGTCATGGGGGCACAAGTGATTGCAGTTCGTCAGAGCATTCACCACTAAAATACTTGTAGAAAAGGCAGAGGGATGCAACATTTCGTCGATGGGACAGAGGCTGGAGCTTAGATGCCAGTTCAGGGCCTATCAGGTTTGCGACTCTCTTTTGAACCTTGTCAAGGAGCGAGAGACTAGTAGCAGATGCACCAGCCCAGATGTGACAGCAATACTCCATACATGGGCGAATGGTGGCCTTATAAAGGTACAGGATACTTTCGGGTGTTAGTAGTTGTCTAGCACGGTAGAGAGAGCCCACCTTTCTTGCAGCGGCCCTGGCAATGCTTTCAATGTAATTGTTCCAACGCATGTTTCCTATGAACGTTAGACCAAGGAGTTTGAAAGATGGACTCTCAGATAAAGAGTCGTTGGACATTGCTATAGGTGGTAGAGAGGGTTTCTTGTAATTATTGAATGAAACTAGTTTAGTCTTGGCAGCATTGAACGCGACCAACCACTTTTGTCCCCATTCCACCACAGATTGGAGGTCTTCCTCTAGTGTTTCTGCCATTTCTTTAGAAAAGTATTCATTCGTTTTCCTGTCGTGCCTGCCATAGAATGTAGTGTCATCAGCATATATACCCATCTCAGAGGAAATTTTGTCGGGGAGGTCATTTATGAATATCAGGAACAATAGAGGTCCAAGGATAGAACCCTGAGGCACCCCCGCATTTATATCATATTGTTTAGATGTACGACCGTCGAGAACAACCTGGATTTTTCTCTTATCTAAGAAGGATTTAATTATGTTAAGTATTCTACCAGTGATACCGTATGATCTAATTTTCCTGAGGAGACCCTCATGCCATACCCTGTCAAAAGCCTTAGATATATCTAGATCTACCGCCCTGCCCTCCCCCGCTTTGTCCAGTGAATGATATATACGTTCAGAGATTACAGTTAGGTTGTCTGCTGTGGAACGGGCTTGTCTAAATCAATAGTGTTTGTCAGTTAGAAGTTTAGCATCTGTAAGGTGATGGACTAGAGCATGGTTAATTAAGGTCTCAAATATTTTGGCAAAAAGTGGGAGGAGGCTAATGGGGCGACAATTTAATGGGTCAGTTCTTTCGCCAGAATTCTTGAATACTGGTACGACAGAAGCAGTTTTCCAAAAGCCCGGAAAGTAAGCTTCATTAAGGCATTTGTTGTAGAGTTTGGAGAGAACTGGAGCTACTTCGGCTGAGCACTTTTTTAATAGCACAGCTGGGATAAGATCGGGTCCACATGCTTTTGAAGTGTCAAGGTTTTTTATGATAGCATGCGCCTGAGCAAGGGTGGTTTTCAGATCGTCTGCTTTCATCACAATCTCATTACACCAGGCACAATTTCAACTTTCTTCAACTTCCACAACATTCTATCTCAAGGCACTTTTCAACATTCTCCACATCCACATCAGTTTATTTTCCTATGCCAACGATTGATTTCTTGCGTTCTCTTTTTTTCTTACAAGACTAAATTTAGATGCTTACCTCCAATCATATCATCACATTGGACATCCGTATCCCACTATAATATGATATTATCAAGCTTCAACTATTTCATGAACACCATTTATTCACTGCATTCCAATCCTCTTTTATTGCATATATTACACCGGCCCTTTCTCACAGTATTGCCTGGCAAATATAGTGCTCTGTTGTAGTTAATATCCAAAAACTACAAACGATATGCTGCACACTCTTACATTCCTACACAGTTGTCATTGGGAAATATTGCCGTTTTATAAATGTAATATTTTATATAATTTGTCCTGAGTGAATGTCTATATGCGGTACATATTAATACTTAAGTCCCAGCCTACTAAATTGACCATGCATTTTCTTCACAAACTGCTCTTTCGTTTTTTGTTCATTTCGTGTCTTTAATTATTTGCTCCTTACTAGTAAGCTTTCTTGCAATTCTTCAAATAAAGATTCACACTATATAACCCTTTTTAATAAAATTGGCGATGTAAAATTTCAGAATGTTTTCTTTTTCTATTAAGCATCCTTCTACATCTACTAGTTCTCTTTTTTTACATATCTTTCGACGTCACTTATTTGGGTGAAAAGCTTCATGCATTGCCGTTGCTTTTTATTGTCTTCCTTTCATCAGTTTTTTGTTCTTTCGAATGATATTACCTCATACCAAAATATAGTTGTTGCCCATGTGTATACGGCGGATATTTTGGTTTCCTTATTTAATCTTAATTAAAGAAAAAACCGCAGAATTGTCTCATATTATTTTCGATTTATCTCTTCTATTTCTGTGTGTTTGGCCAACTTCCGCATTTCCAAATAGGACTCCCCTTTTTCCCCAAAAGTATGTATACTTATTCAAAAGCTTTATGCATTCACTTTCAACATTTTTCCTGTTCTAATTGCAGCACTTCTTCATGCCAAATTCCATAGGCATGTCATTACTGAACATTTGCACACTCCTCACAAACATACTTAACTTGTCTTTGTTCTCTCCATACAAATTCACCCACAAATAATAAATGGTATACTCTGTACTCTCTCTCCCCACTCATAACACGCATGTACCTTCCGTAATATGAACGATAAGGGTACCATACTCAAACGAAACAATATTAGCGACAAAATCTTTCCATAAAAAAATGTTTCTCTTCTCAGGAATTTCCCACGATCTTCCATATGTATATGAATTACGCTTTTAATTGCTATAGAAATTTCGCACATTCGTCATCATATAAAATGTATCCACACATTTCTTCCTCCATTTACGTTGCTTTGCGGTAATCTATCTATAATCGATAGATTTCCGAGTCTTCTCTTTAAATACTGAAGCATCGACTTACTAATGCTCTACTAATAAGCAACCGATCATTGGCCAATCTACTACGCCGTCTCCCTCTGTTTTTCTTCAGGTAAGATCGTTTGCTATTACAGATATTGTCAAGAAAACCTGTCAGAAATTTCAATATCAATGGGAAGCAGATGATGGGTCGACGGTCATCAAATGTAGTTCCTTTTAGTATAAACATTGTTCGCCAATGCGTATTTCATTCAGGAATGTTAAAATTCCCTTAATATGAGTAAGTTTCTTTGCATCAAATCCCCCTCAACACCATTTGCGCGGTAGCATACAATTTTTTTTTTTTACATTGTTTTTTAACTTTCACATGAACCATATCTTGGAGTTGCTTAGACTTACTTTGCATTTCATTATTTATTCAGACACAAATAACTTCGATAAAACTCTGCAACACACTGCAATATCATCACCAATTTGTGCATTCTTCTGAATTTAGTATTATTTAACACTTTATTAATTCTTTTTAGCATGTCTTTCTGGTCCAAACAAAACAACCGACTATATCGAAACTATTCAGTTCACGCTTCGTATCTCTTTACTTTTTAATGTCTTTTAATATTTTTTAAATGAATGCTTGAGTTTCCCTCCGATAATTTTTATTCCCTTTCTTCTAACTGTTTAAAATTCAGTATTTTATTTGTATTACGTCCTGCACATCTGCCAGCCACAAACACACTTTTAAATATTACTCGAAATCTGTGTGAACTTCTCGAACGTTGTTACCTTATTTACATAATTATAATTTAAAATTTTCTTATTCAAAAACTTTATTCTCTCACTCTCAACAACTGTCCTGTTTCAATTATGGGGTTCGAATTACATAATTAAACCGTCTATTACGAAACCAATGCCTTTCGTAGAATTTGTTTTGGTTTAGATAAAACTATTTTTTCTTTACCCTCCACGTCTCAATTCATATTTCTTCACTTTTGCAACTATTTTTGCATTCTTTGATTTTCTATATGACCAATTTAATTCCCGTTCTTTACATTCTGTATTTTTCATCCAATTCTTTGAATTTATATTTTTCCCACTTTAAATTTTCTTTGCCTCTTTCAAGCAAGTCCACATTCTCGTTACATTTTCCCCTTAATATTATTATAATTATAATTATTATTATTATTATTATTATTATTATTATTATTATTATTATTATTATTATTACTACTATTATTATTATTATTACTGTTATTGTTATATTGTTATTGTTATTATTATCATTATTATTATTACTGTTGTTGTTATTGTTATATTGTTATATTGTTATTGTTATTATTATTATCGTTATTATTATTATTATTATTATTATTATTATTATTATTATTAAAACACTTGTTATTCTCACAGAAATCATTACAAATAGTGAAAAACAATGCGAAACACAAGAGTTTCCTTGAATGGTAGATTTCTCAGATTTCCATTTCTAAAATTAAAGTCTCTATACTTTTTCTAACAGCTGTTTATTCCTGTATTATTTGTTGGATAAAAGTAGTAATAATCCGAAGAAAGACAAGTATTGATGTAAATCAAATATATATTAACATTCCGAATAAAACAAAGAGGTACTTACTCGACTTTTTCAAAATACGGTTGGTCATGAAGGTGTTTTTCTTGTTTAGGAAGTCAAGTTAGTAGAAGAGAGGGACTTCCTTTTTGGGGGTAAATCCAAATTAACTTTTTCCAATTTTTTTAGAGTCTTAATTTGAAAATTTCTTTGCAAGATTTTATATAGAACCCCTCCCCTCTTAAGTAAAGTGTGCAAAACGTAATGTGAATTACAAAAATCTCAACTATGCAAATTTTCGAACATCAGATTCAGAGTATTTCCAACAAGCTATAATGTATAAAACCCTGAATATTGAGATAATTACAAAATAATCACTGAAAACAGAAAAAAGGCATCACATATTCTTTTGAATCCGTATTTATTATTTATTATATAGGTATCGAATCACGATCAAAACACCGCGTAGATTCGAACAAGAAAATATGATTCCTGCATAAAAATATAAAAAAATAAGATAAGGTCAACCAGTTTTTATTATTTACTCCATCAGAAAACAAGTGAGAGGCAAGGATTCCATTGCGACCACACAATCATTATCAGAGCACGATCATTAGAAAGTGTTTGAAGCAAACTCTTGGGTAAATAAGTGACGTATGCACCTTTGTATTTTCTTTTTCTGGCGAGGTTAAGATATGAAAGTAATACCCACGCCTTCATTTCTCTGACACAACACAGACAAACACAACAATACAAAATATCCTGTCTGTCTGTCTGTCTCTCTCTCTCACTATATATATATATATTTCTATCTATCTCTCCTCAATCTCTCTCTCTATATATATACACCCACACATAAGCATACATATACATGTATATATATATATATATATATATATATACCCACACACATGCATATATATGTGCGCGTGTATGTGTGTGTGTATATATTATTTTAAGTATTTACCATCGACAGTGCTCGATGCGTATGTAGACGTAGATAGTAAGTTTGGAAATATATATATCAATTTAGCTACACGCTAATGTTCGCGTTTGATCGTCGTGAGTATTCCTCAGGCTACTGCATAGAATAGATGTTGCTTCGTGTGTTTATATATCGCCGTGATACTGGATTTGCTACTCATCTTATCAGATTCTTATTTACACACCCATTTATTGTAGCCAACATGGGCACACACTATTTATTTCTTGTTTTAGAGAGAATATTTGTGGTTTTATGTTCGGAAAAGCTTTAGACATTTTTATACATTTGTGTGAATCCATTATATATTTTATGTATTTGCTTACTAATTATTATTATAGTCATGATTATAATTATTGTTGATTATTAATATTATTAAATCTTACCATTTAAAAAAGAATGTGCTGAGATATCAATAAGCAACGTTTAGAATTAAACCTGTAAGCGTGCATGGATAACAACGGGCAACATGTTTTCATCTTTGATAATTTGTTTGTTTTCATATAAGTTAACAGTAATTTTATGTCGTTTATGCTTATTAAAATAGCCATCTCTCTCCCTCTCTCTATCTCTCTCTCTCTCTCTCTCTATATATATATATATATATATAATTTAAAGGAGATTAGAACAATAGTCTAAAGCGCAGAGTGTATTTTAATGTAATAGTGAAATTACTAGTTTAATTAAAATACAGGGAACGAAAAAGTGCTCGTTGTAATTTAGATATATAATAAGCTCGATAGGTAAATATCCTAGAGCTAATTTAATATTTAGTAATGTGATTGATGATTTAAAAATCAAATTATAATTAAATTATAAATCCGTTTAATAAGAAACAACAACAACAACGTCAATAATTTGTACGATCGTTTCGGAAAACAATGTTTTTATTGTGGTAGACATCAAGTTACCGACAATAATTTTTACATATAGTGTTTTTAACAAACAAAGTTTCCTCATCAGCAAAATATTGGGAAGGGTTTTTAGTATATGTAAAATACACCATAAATAAACCTAGCATTAAAAATAAGGCAGTTGTATCTGGAAAAAATTCAAATAAATGTATGGATTTAACTTGATAAGAAAATGAATATGGTTTAAAGATAGAAATAAAATAGAGTAAAATTATAAATCTAAATTTGGTTTAAGTACAATATTATAATAGTATTTTTCTAATAAAACTCATAGCAGTAAAAATTATATCCACTATCAGGTAAAACATCGTCAGCAATGTGCTCCAGCATTCTGTCTAGCATGATCGTACAGAGCACCTTACCGACTACTGACAGCAAAGAGATGCCCCGATAGTTTCCACATTCATCTCTGATACCCTTCGCCTTGTATAGCACCACCATCAATGCATCCCGTCAATTCTGCGGAACACACACATCTCGCCAAACAGTCTGCAACAAGTCCGCTAAGCGTTGCATAATCTTGGGTTCAGAACATTTAAAGATCTCTGCATGCAAACGATTCGATTCAGGAAACTTTGCATTGTTCGGCTTATGAACAGCTGCTTCAACCTGCCATATCTGGGCAGAAACTGCTAAAATAGCTTATCCTGACTGGACATGCTCCGTGGCTTAGTGGGGGGTGCTCTTTTCTCTTCCCTGCAACCTCTCTTCCAAAGAAGCGGCGTTCCGTGTCTGCTGTTGTTTTATCGTTGTTTCCATGGGAAGTGTTCGTCTAAGCTCTAATCTCTGCCCCCCTCGCAAATCTTTCACGAAACACACCCTTCTAGCTGAAACCACTGTCAGTAAATGTCCCCAGTCTTTGTCTGTTCCTAAATCACAACGTAGATTCCATGAACAAAGCTTCTTTCTTAGAAGTGCACGCCCGTGGAACTCTCTTCTCTTTGCCTGTTTCCCACCTGACTACAACTTAGATGTCTTAAAGTCCAATATAAACAAGTTCCTGAAAAACCGCTCCCTTAAATAAGACTCTTAATCAGATCTCCATTACTAACGATTACTACGATATTGTCTCATTGATTACTGTGCACGCAATAACACTTATCCCCGAGTGGTCCCCAGGCCTTGATAAGTGGTGACTTCGGTGTAAAAAATCTCCTAGTGCGAAGAACCTCTGCCAAGATATCCTTGACGGGTTGCTAAGAATCGACGTAACAAACTCCTGATCAACGTAAGAAGGGCTGTTCAGGAGGTTATCGAAATGCTCTCTCCATCTATGAAGACTGTCAGTTGGGTCTCGAATCCGAGGCAGCTGAATTTCCTTCACCATTCATCCTTCATGTTTCGCAATCTCCCCCGCACCTCACGCGTATTGCTTGAAAATTGTCCCTCAATTGATCTTGCTCACCATCTGTCAAACCACCTCCGAGATAAGCATGCAATGCCCTGACCTTTGAATCAGGCAGAGCCTGAATTTCAGTACCATTCTCATTGAACCAATCCTGATGGTTACGCTCACAATAACCAAATACTCTCTCACATATATCATAGAGACTCCTTAAAATCAGGCCAAGTGTTTTCACAGTCAATCCCTTCCATCTCCTTAATTAGTTTCTCCCTCATAATATTCTGCCTTAGACTGTCAAAATTAAGTCACTTTGGGATAGCCACATGTCACGAACACCGCAGATATCCCTTATCTTACGTTTTCTGACTAACACATAGTCTATCAAGTGCCATTGCTGGAACCAATATGCCTCCAGGTCATCTTGTATTTGTTCTTCTGCTAAAACACGGTGTAACCGATTTTAAAAACGATCTCTGAACAAAACTGCAACAACATCAGGCCATTGCTATTACACCATCCCACTCACTGTTTACCCAGCAATCCCAGGTTTCAAAGTCTCTTTCCAACCTATCATTAAAATATCCAAAAATAAAGATCTTGTAACAGAGGGAATGGGTCTAACTACACTGCACAAAGTAAAGTAGAAAGCAATTTTTTCATCTTCTGTTGTATTCATAGTGGGCGCATAGACACTGAAAAAAGTTGCATAACGACCATTTGCCAAAAGTAGCCTCATAGTCATGATCTGGTCACTCACACCAAAGGGAAGTTCTTCCAGGCCAGAAAGAATTGATGCCTTTATAGCAAAAGTCACACCTGATTCCTTTTTACATCCATCTGCTCTACAACTCCAGAAAATGGTGTAGGCCCCAGCAAACTCATAAAACTGTCCCTCATCAGCCATCCTGGTCTCAGACAGAGCAACTATGTCTTATGCCATAACGTTGAAGTTCCTTAGATACGAGAGCAGATCTACGCTCTGGACGCATTATTGCTAACGACAAGTCAAGCAGCGTTCGCACATTCAAACAGCCGATGATCATTGTCGCAGTAGCATGATGACGACTGGGTCAAGGCTATGGAGCCCTGAGACACCTGTCGGGCCAGGCCCTGGAAGTTCCAGTTCCATATTGCCATTTACGTTCATAACTATATTTGCAAACTTCATTGAATGTTTCGCCGTTTTAGGCTACAGACAGCCATTTTGCTATCGAGATACACGAGATGGTAAAAAGTGTGTCTAATTTATATCAAGCAATGTCTGTGCTTGAGGCTTTTTATAATGAGGAAAGATTTTGCTAAACAACTGCCACATTGAACCAAAAAGGAGAGCAAGTCAGAATCATTGGATGCAGCTATCACCGCAGGTTTTATATCAGAGTTTTCCTTCTCCTAGAGAGATTTCCTTCATCACGGGTTACTGGAACCCTCTCCACCGACCCTGCCATTTGATCCATGAATGGTACTTAGTTTCTTGGGCACCAGAGCATATTCGAAACACCGGCGGGTTATATAGGTCCAGTTCACAAGGGCTAAGATCCTCTGGAGGTTTCTGTTAGCGTTACCACAAAATTAGCCTTTAGTTACATAACCTTGGACCACAAGGCAGTGGCGGTCCAGTTATGCGGCGCGGGACACTCGCCGTTTATCAGAGCCCCGTCTACGTGGCAGTGGTTACGACGTGCACGTAGGGTTGATTTGTCGGGGAGAAGCACATTATGACGCTAAGACATCTGTGTGCTTTCAACACACGTCCACAGCAGACCATGACCACCATATATATATATATATATATATATATATATATATATATATATATATATATATTCATATTTATGTGTATTTATGCATATATATGCGTGTGTCTGTAAATATGTTTTTCATTTATAATTCCTAATTTATTTATACAAATCTATTAATTTGTGAAGAATGTAATTACAAAGAATATAAGAAATTAATGAAAAAAGTTTTTATTCCAATTTTCAAGATATTTACTACCTTACATATTTTTCTGAAGAGGGTAGGGTAAGATGAATTTTAGATGGATATAATAATAAAATAAATAATTTGGGTTACGAAACAGGCTCTGTAAAAATTATTCATGGCAACGCACGTAAAGAAACAAATTAAATAGTTTTAATATAAAATGTTGATATTATATATATATATATATATATATATATATATATATATATGTGTGTGTGTGTGTGTGTGTGTGTGCCAGTGAAAAGATCTGCAGTATTCTCGGTTCGAATGGCATTGAATCCATCTACTTAACGAAGTTGTAAATCAGCTCACACTACAGTGTTTCAATGCGGCGATGGACAAACGCTGGTCGGACTTGATAATAGTTTTTCATTTTACGTATCCACTTAAATTCTCACTGACTTTTTCACCCTTGTAAAATACAATCACTTCTGCAGGTAGACTTTGCCAATTATATACATGAATGCATTAATAATGAAGACTGAAGTATATATATATATATATATATATATATATATATATATATATATATATATATATATGTGTGTGTGTGTGTGTGTGTATATATATGCATAAAATAAAAAATACAATTAAAGAACTATACACTTATCAAGTGTTTCCTTTTCAGATTAAATATGTTTTAACTCTTTTTTTAAAGTGTTTAACATGTTTTATTAACTCTTTGCTCGTATATATATGTATATATATGTATATATGTATATATATATGTGTATATATATATGTATATATGTATGATTAGTTTTAAATACAATAGGCGGATATATCGCGATTTACTTATAGTTTTTTTTTTGTTTTGAATGGATTCAATTATTAACGAAAGTGAATATTTACCTAATATATATATATATATATATATATATATATATATATATATATATATATGTGTGTGTGTGTGTGTGTTCGTGTGCATATATGTGTGTGCATAAAGTTTGGTGGTTAAATTTTAAATTCTAAAAATACAGCATATATAAACATATATTCGAATTAAGAATATATTGTTTGAAAAAAGGAATATATAGAAGGGGGTTATGTTAATTTCCTTAATCCATAGATTTTCAATAATGTCCCATATCATCAGAGGAAATGAAATGCGGTGAGCAAAATTTTCAGCTGTCAATGGACGTTTATTTTGCTTTTCGGCACAATTATTGAAAATAGTTATTTGGGTGGTTGTGGATAAGTATATGGAAAAAGTTATACGACAAAAAATGTTGATACACCCTGGGTAGTCTATTATCAGAAGGAGTACAATGTCTTTCAAGGTTATAAATCCAGGTGGGCAGAAAATATGTCAAGGGGAGAACGTAATATTCCTATTGAAATGAAATGCGGTGAGCAAAATTTTCAGCTGTCAATGGACGTTTATTTTGCTTTTCGGCACAATTATTGAAAATAGTTATTTGGGTGGTTGTGGATAAGTATATGGAAAAAGTTATACGACAAAAAATGTTGATACACCCTGGGTAGTCTATTATCAGAAGGAGTACAATGTCTTTCAAGGTTATAAATCCAGGTGGGCAGAAAATATGGCAAGGGGAGAACGTAATATTCCTATTTTGCAAAAGCGTATTACTCCTTATTGATTTTTCGAAAGGTATACAGGGCAGCCTTCTTCGTTGGTGCGTTGAGTGTGTGTTGATTGATGTAGTCCAAAAGCTTTCTCAGTGTCGACAAAGTTTATCCGATGTTGGGTGGATATACCATTCAATTGTAATTATTCCCTGAGTAATAGAATTTTAGCATTGAATTATGTATGCAATGGACCTCGAAATCAATAGTATAGGTAGCAAAATAATCCGGGAATGATATTCAGAGCGGCGCGTTGGACGATTTGCTTCTGGTGTGAGTCCCGGTAGAAAGATAGTTCGCTTTCTTGTTAGATGAGGGAAAGAGGAGAGTAGGGTGAAGTAGAGAGGGCAAAGAGAGAATGGGAGGGTTAAAATTTGGCGAGCATACAAGAGCTTGATGAAATCTTTCTTGGGGGAGGACTTGTATTTTAGTATTCGTTAAAAGGGTTGACCTCTTGATTTTAAGTTCAAATGGGAAATGGATATTCTTGTGATTTTCAATGGGAGTGTGCGTAGATGGGGTGGGTGTGCTGTTTTTGCTGTGCGGATGGGTGAGCGGGTGAGGTGGGAATAGAGACGAGTCATAGTCTGAAATTTTGGAATGCTTGGAGGGTTACTTATTTAAGTGAGCTTAAGATTGGGTTCCTTTAATTTTGAGTGTATATTTAAAGGGAACTTGATTCACTGAGATACAGTTAGTTCATTACGCTTGTTGTCGTAGTGTGATCTGGTTTAATTAAGTTTATTTAAAATTTATTTATAATGTATATATTTCTGTTTGGAGGCAATCTATGGATGAGTTTGTTTTGCTGTTCGTTGGGTTGGAGTCGATGTTTGAATGAGTGCTTTATATACTGTGGTTAATTAGCTATTTTTATAATGGGGAGATTTGATTTAAATGCGGGGCTGGGTGTGGGGTTGCCCAAACGTGGTTGGATTTAACTATTTATATAATAATTACCTGCATATCCATCTGTGAAACCTAAACATAAGTGCAGATATAAGAGTATATATATACCCACAGACACACATACACACGCACATATACATATATACATACGCATATATAAATATTATACACATACGCACAAACCTGATCCATACCATGCATACATACATACAGGCTTATATACACACGCATCTTTATACTAATTAATGCACATGTGTACCCAATTAAATATATAAACATCATAACGCATACAGGCAAGCACATATATTAGAAAAGGGAATGCAGGCGCGAGTATTCGAGTGTACAGCTGCGCCTATATGCACGGCCGAACGTCGCTGTAATCATGTGCACGCATGCAAGTCACACCCACATATGCATACCATCGTATACGTACAGCCAATAAACATCTACATAAGTGCTATGTCTAAACTGAGATAAAGGTGCGCACACTGATATATCTAACATACAAATACAACGAGCGTGCACCTACCGTTAAACATATACACACATCAACAAATGATCGGGTATATCTAATGATTATTTTTTAGTGAGGGGGATACTCTCCATTTGGCTGCGCATACATATGGTCCAGGGAGATAAGGACAGCTAGAGTGTACTAACATAAGGCTAAGGTGTGTAACTCCATTAAATGTTCATGCTCACACAAACACATGCATATATATATATATACATATATAAATACACATACGTACGCGTATGCATACAATCACACACATACGTGCATGCATATATATATATATATATATATATATATATATATATATATACACTCCAGCACATAAATATAGGTATACACACTCAACACAAAACGAACGTCTACATGCTCACAGATATATGTAAACATCCACATACATAAAGAAATGAAATTAATAGAGAAAAAATCATGCATATATATGCACACACTTGCACACATATATACACATATACACACATATACACATATATACATATACACATGTACATCCATGCATACATAGACATGTACAAACATATACTTACTGAAACACGCACATGCATAAGGACACATATAGACATGCCTATATATTTACACAGATACAACGCATGCAACATACACCCACTCATGCATGCATACATATTCACTCATACACGCGTAAATCCATGCGTATACATATGGTGGCAACATGCCAAAACTAGTTAGGTATTGTGACTTAAGTGGTTTTGAACTGACTATACTTGAATTTTTTTGAAACTTTTTAACGAAAAAAGCTAATTTTTGGTGTTTATTGTGGCTTTAGGATATGTTATTATTCCAACTGCTTCTGAGGTGCAAATGTTGCAGAATTTGGATTTAGGTGTGTATGAATTGGGTTTTTTAAGCGAGTACGGAATATTCCTATGTTGGTGGTCTTTAATCAGGGTTGTTAGGGAGATGGCTATATTGCTATTTGGACTTTCATTATTAAAAGAGCTTATATGGTTGGAAATTCTCAGTTTAATTAGATTTGCCGTTGCGTCGATATACGTGTGGGATTTTACATTTTCCTTAATGGTATTTAAGCTACTATGGGTGTGGGATAAACTTGCAGATGGGGAATGGATAATTAGGTTCGAATCGTTTTCAGGATGAGGTTTCTGAGTAACTGTGGTGTTTTGAAGTGTCTTATTTATGGGGTTGGCATAGTGGGCGTCATTGGAACTATCTAGTGTTTTTAGTTCAGTAGTTAATGTATTTTGAGTACGATTTGTGGGTTTTCTATCAGTTGCACTTACTGCTGTGGTTGGGAGTTCAGTGACTGTACTTGAATAGATGAGGTCCTTGTGCATGCAGTTGTTTTTAAGGGGCAAGTTGTTTATTTCGGCAATTACAATTTTGTGTGGGTGGAATCTGCGGGGGATAGGCCTGGGCTTTTCTTATTTTAAATTTGTTTGATGTTATTATAGTTTGTGCTATGTTAGTGGAGTAAGAGATTTTTATTGAATTTTTATTTGACATAGCACTGTATCTAGGGGTTGTTGAAAGAGTTGTTCAATTATTTTACAAAGTACTTTTGGTATATTAGTTTTTACGTTGGAACTGTGTGGTGGGTTGAATCATATGGATTTGTATCGCCTTAATTTATTGCTATTCTTTTTATTTTGTTTGCTACTGAATTTAGTTTTAGACTTTGTGTGCTCTGGATTAGGATTATGCTTGGTCGAGAAATTACAGATGCGGTTATTGCTTTTCTTTAGGGTCATGTTATGCGTGGTTATGGATTAATTTTTGTTGTTTTCCAGTTTATTTACTATGCATTCTATCTCATCTGTATATCCTGAATTCGGTTACTTTTTGATAATGTTTAAAAGATTACAGGTTAAAGTGAATTTCTCAAAGAAATAATAGCGTGTAAAATAAAAAAAAATACAGGGAATTATTTTATCATATCTGGAAAACTATATTTCATGTAAAAATTTATCATGACAAATATACTGTTTACATTTTTCTGGCAAGAGATATATAAGTTTTATAGAATTATTTTCAAGTGAAGTATTTAGTTAAAGACTTAAAACAATTAATTAATACAATATATGTATTAATATTTGCTTAAAAGGGTAATAATTATCCAAAAATATTGCCATGGTGGCAACAAAATTAGTTCTGTGTCAAAAACTAGTCATCGCGCCAAAATTCACAGAAGTACGGAAATACATTGATTACATAAATGTGTTGATATATTTTCTTTTAATAAAACTACAAATGTATTTTAAAGGTTGGAAGGTCAATTTAATTGACTCAAATTTAGTGAATTTAGTTCACTAAGTTACAATGACAATTTATTCACTATAAAAGTTCAAACAATTATTAATATAACTTTCATAAACTTTAAACGCCATAAATGTTAATCAAATTCATTAACTATACTGACAATTAAAAAAAGGTTAACACTATTATTTATTAATATCTATACAGAATTCAAAGTGGAAAAGAAACCATTTAAAATTATTAAAAAAATTAACACTTAAAAACTTACGTTTTAATTAACCGGAATGTTTATGGGAAATTTAAAGTCGACTTTACATAATTTGAAACGTATCTGAAAATGACATCGGGTAGTTAGAGGTAAAAGGTAGGGGGAAGAGGTTGAGGGGGCAATACGGACAGGTTTCCTTTTTTTGTCAAGAATGGGCATCCGTAGTTACCGACATGGAACGTTTGTAAAAATGTTTCCATTTTTTTATTTAATTATTTTTGTATGTTGTGTTTTTAAATTATAATTTTTTAAAATTATTGTTCAATATTATATAAAAAATATGTTACGCCAAAAGTTTCACATTCTTGCGAGCAAAGAAATTATTAAAAGCTTGCATATAAAAATTATGCGAAAGCTGTAATTAAAAAAAAAATAGAAATATCTTTTGCAATTATAATTTTTTGTGGGAAAATATTAAATAAACAATGTTTAATTCAATAATATCGGTAGTTGGAGAAATTTGTTTTTCTTCGAGTTATATCGAATTCATTAATCCGGATTTTCGGGGATTTTCTCGTAATGTTCCTGTAAAAATTATTTTATTTTATTTTTATTGTTACAAATTACGATGCTTTATGTATATAAAAAATGTAAAAATACATTCTTGCGTTTTTTTATTTACTACTGAAAACCACAACTTTATAAAGGTATTTTTGTTAAAAAAAATAATACCTTTTAACTGGGAGTTAAATAAAAATAATCAGTTTATAAGATTTCGGTATCATTATATGATAAATAATGAAAATTATTCTTAAATTGGTTTATTTTCTGATTTTTGGCTGAATTTATAAGTAAGGGAGGGGTCAAAATGGTTATACATTTTGAGCGTCAGCATTCATTTTGTCCGTACCTAAAGATAGATGGATAGATAGATTGATTAATAGATATACAGACAAACCCTAGGGATTCCTTTCACTAACAAACTCATCAGGAGTTAGTCGTTGTTATAAAGATTAAAAAAAACAATTTAATTGTACCACAGACGCAAATATTCGGAAAAGATATACAGGTATGAAATAGAAGACAGGCCGAATAGGTATTCGTGTAATATATAAATAATGATGTTAAATATATGTACAATTTATGTGGAAGGGGTATAAGAACGATTAAAGTATATCAAAAATTATTTCTCTCGGCAAAGCGACGGCTTGCGTGAAACAATAGGTCTGACAACAAAATATATTAATGCCTTTAAGAGTAAGTTCCGTGCAATATTCTGAAACAATCTATATTTTATAGGTATTGGCAAAATCTGGATTTTCAATTAAATATTGGCCAATGGCAGCTTCTAAAACAGAATATAAGCTAAAAAAAACGTGTCTTATTTCTGCCGGTATATGTGGTTGATGCGTGTCTGCAATAAAAATAAATCAGTGTTTTCTATAATGCCAGCTTTTTCCCCTTTTATGACCTGAAAATGTTTCTCCATTATTCTCCTTCCTCTACCCGTTATTGGCTGGATTGTGCAAAAAAATTGCCCCTTTTACTAGATAGATGTTTTATTACCCAAATAAGGTTTAAGTTTGTATTGAAAATGGAGTTTATATCTTAAATTTATTACATTATATATATATATATATATATATATATATATATATATATATATATATATATATATATATATATACAACAATGTAGTAAATAATGGGCACTCAACAATCCCCCCACTATCCAACAATCGTGAGGTTATTTGCTCAGCAACCGAGAAGGCTAACATGCTTGCCAGTGGGTTCGCTTCCAACTACATACTGGACCCTGCAAACCACCACCTCAATGACTTTCCCTTCTCAGGTGCATGCCATGCTACAAAATATTTACACATCAAAAGCAAGTGGACCTGATCTCATCCCAGCTGTGCTATTAAGTAGCGCCGGTTCTCTCCAAACTTTACAACAAATGCCTTAATGAATCTTGCTTTCCTGCCTGCTGGAAAACTGCTTTTGTTGTATCAGTTTTCAAGAATTCTGGAGAAAGAACTGACCCAGTAAATTACAGCCCCATTAGCCTCATCCCACTTTTCGCCAAAATATTTGAGTCTATTATAAACCAAGCTCTAGTCCATAACCTTACATATGCTATATTTCTGACCGATCAACAATATGGATTTAGGCAAGCCCGTTCCACGGCAGACATCCTAACTGTAATCTCTGAGCGTGTATACCATTCGCTTGACAAAGCAGGGGAGGGTAGAGCGGTAGCTCTAGATATATCTAAGGTTTTGACAGGATATGGCATGAAGGTCTTCTCAAGAAAAGCAGATCATATGGTATCACTGGAAGGATGTTTACATAATAAAATCCTTTTTAGATACGAGAAAAATCCAGGTTGTCATTGATGATCGTAACTCTAAACAATATGATATAAATGCGGGAGTGCCCAATGGGTCACTCCTTGGACCTCTATTATTCCGTATATTCATAAATGCCCTCCCTGACAAAATTGTATGTGAGATGGGTATTATGCTGATGGCACCACTCTCTATAACCGACAGGACAGGAAAACAAATGAACACGTTACTAGAGAAATGGCAAAAACACTAGAGGATGACCTCCGATCTATAGTGAAATGGGGACAAAAATGATGGTCACATTCAATGCTGCCAAGACTAAACTGGTTCTTTCAATAACTACAATAAACCTTCTCTACCACCAATAGCAATGACCAAATACTATTTATCTGAATGTGCATCTTTTAACCCCCTCGGCCTAATATTCACAGGAAACATGAGAAGGAAAAGGTAGATTGAGAGCATTGCCTGAACCGCTGAAAAAAAAGTAGGTTCTCTCTACCGTGCTAGAAAGCTACTAACACCTTAAAGTATCCTGTACCTCTATAAGGCTACCATTGGCCCATGTATGGAGTGTTGTTGTCATATTAAGACTGGTGTATCCAACAGGGTTCAAAAGAAAGTTGCCAACCTAATAGGTCCTGAACTGTCATCTAAGCTTCAGCCTCTGTCCCATCGACGAAATGTAGCATCCCTCTGCCTGTTCTAAAAGTATTTCAATGGAGAATGCTCTGACGACCTGCAAGCACGTTTGCCCCCTCGACGTAAGTAATCCCGACAAACCCGACAAACCGGACAAGAAGCAAAATCCCACCCCTTCAAAGTTGAGATCCCTTGATGTAAGAGAGCCTCTTACTCCAGGAGTTTTTTCCCCAGAACTGCTAAACTTTTGAATTCCTTTCCGAGTTCCTACTTCACAACTCTACTGACACGCAGAAGTTCAAGTGTAACGTGAATCGACATCTTGCTGCCCAACTCCCTACATAGTACCCCTGTAGCTTATGTCCCTGATAGTAGCCCCCTACAGCAAAGTGGCAATGTGCCTTGTTTATATATATATATATAATGTGTAAGCAAAAACAAGACTTAAAAACAAGGTGTTAGTGGAAACAAAATGTGTATTTCAATTTATGTTACAATTGTTTCATGTCCAGTTTGACAATTTAAAGCATTGTGTCGTTTGAACATTTTCAAAACCAGCATTTCTTCAGACTTTATGAATTTGAACATTTTCAAAACCAGCATTTCTTTAGACTTTATGAATGAGCACACTTTGGGCAATGGAGCATTTTTTGAAGAGAAGGAAGGAAGGGGAAATCCCTAGCTAGAAAGGCATGCGAGAAACATCTACCTCTGTTGTGATTACGGAAAATCCCATTTAAATATACATATATCGCCTAATTTTCGTATCCTTATTTAAGAGCAGAGTCATGACAAGTTGCTACAGAGAGCCCTAAGCCACTTAAATTTTTTTTTAATATATATCCCATTCGTTGGGTTCCTAAATTAGATCTTGTTATTTCTTTGTTACCCAATACTTAATCTTTAAAAAATTTTGTTTCGATATTATGGCCGTAACAGTCTTGCAAAAATGTTACGGTTATTTTTAGTTTCGTATTAGTATGTTTATAGATTATCGTTATATTTATGCTCGGATTTAAGACCCTTTTAGTTTCAAAGTTTAATTGAATACGAGAGTAAATAAAATGGGTGTATTAAAGATATATATATATATATATATATATATATATATATATATATAAATCCTTGTATAATATTACGGGTGAAGTATTCTAATCTATTTATTGTTATTTAATGTTTCAAGATTCATTGTTATTCTACTTGAAAAATGGTTTCATATCGTTCATTAGGATAAAATGAAGGGAGATAATCCAATTATATTGTTAAGTATTGTTAGTTAATTATGTTTGAAATTGGGTCGATGTGTATCCTATAATGGTCAAAGGGAGGTACTTCAGGCCGTTTAGTGTTTTTAGTTCATTGATTTCTAGAAGGCGTCTATGATTTAATAATTAATGTAATAATTGATTGAACTTAATCAGACAGGTCAAGAACATGCTACGATGGCTTACTTAACCAATTTAGTACATACATTTTGTTTTGATCTCAAACAATGGTCTTAGTCCATGGGTTTAACTCGCCTCTGTTTCTAATCACTTAATACATGCGTTGTATTTTTGGGTGTCTAAATAAATAAAATATATATCCTCTAGTTATTAATCTGGCAGCAAAACCACCAATGGTTACAAGTGTGTTTCATTCCTGTGCTTGAAATTGTCGAACTGGACATGGAAACAATTGTAACGTAAACTGCGATACACTTTTTGTTGCCAAGTCTTTTTTTGAAGTCTTGGTTTTGCTTACACAGTATATTACTGCTCAATTAAAAAATTTGATAATTTTGTAGCTTACTCTTTAAGTCAACGATTTTTGGCTTAAAACGCATTGGTATTTGAAAATTTACTGAATTTCACGAACTCAGTATAATTATATATATATATATATATATATATATATATATATATATGTTTACATATATATATTTAGTTATGCGATTGATAATTAAAGATTCAAATTCAAATTAAAATGATTGATAATTTAAAATTCAAATTCAAATTAAAAATCTGTTTCATAAGAAGGAACACAACAAAGTCAATAATTTGTACGATCGTTTCCGAAATGATTGTACAAATTATTGACTTTGTTGTGTTTCTTCTTATGAAAGAGAATTTTAATTTTTAATTTGAATTTGAATTTTAAATTACCAATCACATTATTATTATATTAAAGTAGCTCTAGGATATTTGCCTATCGAGCTTATTATATATCTGCATTACAACGACCACTGTTCTTTTCTTGTATTTTCATTAAATGAGTAATGTTACTATCACATTAAAATACACTCTGCTTTTTAGACTACTGTTTAACCCCTTTTAAATTATATATATATATATATATATATATATATATCAATGAAAACAAAGGGATGTAGTGTTTACCTGATATACACAATGGTAAACCTCAACTAAAATTAATAACATAATTTATATATAGAAAAAGTAATCCCAACCGAATTAAAAAAGCTCAATGCGCAATAGAGAGTAGAGCTTATTATCAGAGAAAGAAAATGAAAACTGTAAATTTAACGCAATCAAATTTTATTGTTCGACTGAATACTCCAAAAACAATTTACAAAGTCCTTATTCCGCGATGTTTCAAAAATGCTATTGTTATTATTATTCTTATCAGAGGAAATAAAGAATCATCAAATTATATTTGTATCAATGCTAGAATTTGCTAATTAAGGCATTAAATGAAACCGCAATTGTAGTTATAAATTACCAAATAAATAATTAAAAAAATATTGGATATGTAAAAAAACTAATATAAAAACAAACCTCACATAATATTTCAGTTTGAATGAAACTCCTCCTGAGATGATCCAAAATGCAAAAGATCCCATTTAACTAGAGACACACTTCTCTTTGGACTACTGCACGGCTAAAAAACAAAAACAATTTGCATTGTTTCCGCTGTTTTGTAAACTTTCCAATCGGATTTTTGAAAACTTTCCAATCGGATTATATGCATCGTCACGCTGGATTTATCTTGGAATACACTCTATCTAAAAAACTATTTTGCATTTTGGATCAACTCTAGAGGAGTTTCATTCAAACTGAAATATATATATAGACTTAATATTTGCTTTTGTGTTACAATTAAATTGTCTCGAATTGTGAATGACTAAATAATTAAAGTAAGGCTGCCAGCATCATGGAATTTCAAATATAGACTTTTGGCATTTGTTTTTTAAATGCTCTGTATTTTCAGTGAGCTTCATAAATAAAGGGTTTATATAATAAAAACAGGTTAATATAATTTAGAAAAAAATATTTCCACATATATATATATATATATATATATATATATATATCATAGATTCACTCAGCTACAATCTTAATCGAAACAGAAAGCAAACCATTTGAAGAATTATTTTTAAAATTATTTATATGAAAATAAAATATTATTATTTGCTATAATAAAAACCGAAATTATACGTATGAGGAATTCTTGGTAAAAGTATTTATTACACGAAATGTAAGGTCATAACAATTAAACGACAATAACTCGGAAGAAAAAAGCTGTAAGCGTAAAACACAAAAAGATACGCTTTCGATTAATGAATGAAGGATCATCAATCACAAAAATAAATAAATGGATATTTAGAAAAACATATGAGTTGTGTGCCATCGGCTATAATCGAAACTGAAACCAAAACCTTTTAAGAATTTTTAGTAAAATTATATCTTACAATAAATTTAAGGTCAGAACAAAGAAACGAGAAACAAAGATGTAATCCTGACACACAAAAATACACACACGCTGTTGAATTCATATATAGATGATTGAGAGAAAAATTGCTCCATAACTATATATATATATATATATATATATATATATATATTGTGTACACAAAGTTGTTAGTTGAGACAGATCATTGGTACCGTCGGTTTCAAGCCCGATAATAAGGCCCGTTTAAGGTATCTTTATCAAGCTCTCTTCAGCCAATATTCGTCTCATCCAGCTCTCTTCAGCCAATTTAATATATATATATATATATATATATATATATATATATATATATATATATATATTAAATTTATTTATACAGACATTAATGGCTACATAGGTGCAAGCATGTTTCTGTAATCACCGCCGTTGGGGGATTACGTGTTCAGGCCAAGAATTACCGTCGAGAACTCTTGGTAGCAAACAGATAAAAAGACAACCCCTATATATAATTTAAAAAAATACTGCTTAGTAGTTAGTTGTTTTCCAGATGAACACAAATTAAAAGGTTTTCCACATGTCTCATGTTATACACCAAATTGCAAGTGTGTATGTTAAAATCCGTTGAGTATATAGGTTGAACAATGTCTTCAAACACACACATTCTCACTTTTATAGATATATAGAATGTCAAAAAAGAAAGAGTTTTACTTACAATATATCGCCGATTAGTTATGTAATCCGTAAATTCATGGCTCAAAAACAGAATATATATTTAAGACAAACTTCGTGTGCGACCGATTAATCGAATAACATGCACCTTTTGTAGATTTACAATTTTTGATAATGAGAGGGTTGGGGCATGAATGAAGGCAGTGAGACCTAATCTACATCTAATATAATTACTCCGACAATATAGCTAACACTATTTTTGTTTCGGGCACTAGAGGCTTACATCTGGTTGCCATCAATCTAGAAATAGGTCACATGGGTCCGACCTAAGTTTAGTCACTGTAACACGATATAGGAAGTAAAACGTTATATGCATCTGCTTCATAGGTCACGTGCCATTATAAGTAGCTTTCAAGTGTGTGGCTTCTATTCCGGCTTATGTGAACAGATGTTGGAAATGTATTTACATAACTGAACAGCATTTTCATAAACATCACACCCGCTATTGTATATGTGCATATGTATTAGCAAGCTGCCCGGCATTGCCTGGTCGTAAAATACGGATGGAAATTATATTTTAATTAGTGCAGCATCCTTATTTATTATAAACAGAAATACCGTAGGTATAACCCCTGATGTTTAATTCCTAAAAAAAAAAAATGAAGTAATAAACGGAAAGAAACTGAGACATGTGCATGCGAGTATAATATTTTTTTTTTAAACAGTTCACTTTTTGCAGAAAAAAATGCTAGAACTGTTATCAAAACTAAAACACAAAACAATGGATCAAGTACGATGACCGTTACGCCAGCTTGACGTTAGTTTTTAATAGTTTTTTCAAACTAAATCACATTTAATATAAGGAAGCTGTCATATTTCACGACCTAGCCTTCGCAGTCGTGAAACAAGTGAAACTAGATAAATATCTTGTGTCCTCCCCTGTACCAATATTTCAAATCTGACCCCTGAGTAGCATTCCTTTCCGGATAAAAAAAAAAAAAACAGACTCTGAAATATTCCACGGGTGTGAATAATATATATATATATATATATATATATATATATATATATATATATATATATATATATCCATCCAGACAATGAACCTAGGAAACGCTTTAAGGACAACATCAAAGATAATATCAATGCTCTCGGTATTGACGTGTTCAGTTGGGAAAGTGTCTCCGATGATCGTAAAAATAGCGCTCATTGGTCTATCATGGCTGTGATGCTTTGAGAAGAGAAATATAAGCATGCAAAAATGAAGTGTGATATCCGGAAGAAAAATCTGTCAGATATATCAAGTCTGTCGGAGGCCTTCGTGCATAAATATGTATGTGATTTATGCAGTAAAATGACTTTATCCGGAGCCTGCCTAGTTAACCACAAGCGATCACATGGGATCAATCTTTCCTTGACGGGAAAACACTGCGAGACACAGATGTTCTAGTTGCTCTGTCGTCTGTAAATCGAGTGGAAGACTGAAGCGTCATATGAATGGCCACAGTAGAGCAACCCCATTCGGCGCCCCTCAATCTCAGCTAAAGTGTGAGCTCTGCAACAGACTGTAAGAGTATGGCTGGTCAGAAGAGCCACCGTCGTTCCAACACTAGATAGAAATAGATGCATCTTGAACACATTTCTGCATGTATATGTGTATGTGTATAGATGTATATATAGATAATATAAATAAAATAAAATAAATAATTAAAAATAATAATAAACTTCAAATAAAATATATAAATGAAAATAAATAAATAAAAATAATAATAAATAATAATAAAACGTATTAAATGAAAAAAAACAAAAAGAAAAATAATATTTTAAAAGAACAAGGAAATGGATAAATAATCAACAATAAAGCAAAGGAAACGATGGCCTTCTGTCAACAAGTGACGATCACCATGTATTTATGGCTATATATGTGTATATACATGCGTGAATGTGTGCGAGAGAAGAGAAGGGAGCGAGAGACATATGGACAAACAGACGGACAGAGAAACGTTATATATCAAATAACCTAAAATTGAGGATTTTTTTCACTCTGTTTTTAACTATGTCTGAACACGAATAGAAATAAAATTCAATAAAAATAAAATAAAAATAAAGAAATATATTTTTCGTTTACTTTTAAAAAATAATACATGTGTGTCTATATCAATTAATGATAGAGATTAGAATCTACACTAAGTGGTTGAAAAAAATAAATTTATGTGTGTGCATGTACATGTGCGCATATATAAAATCCAAACCTGAAATGAAGTCATTTTCCTCCCAGCCCGTCCCAAAATCAAATCAAAATAGTTTTATGATTCCAATGGAAAGCATCAGCTTTTCGTCACAAGTTTTTACTTATCTGTCCATTATTCTTTATGTGTATGTGTATGAACGTCTATAAACGTGTGTCTGCGTATTCTGTGTGTGCATGTGTGCGTGTGCGTGTGTGTGTGTGTGTGTGTGTGTACAAATAAGTGTAAAAACATGTGTAGTTATACACGGGTGTGCATGCATGTATGTTTGCATCCGAGTGTATACATAGGGGGCGTGGATATCCAATTACACATTTATGAAAGACTTGGTTTTGACTAAAGACCTTAAAGTTGCTGACAATTCCAAGTAAAATATATTTGCGTGGTCGTATTTAGACAGAGTTTAAGTGATTGGCTATACTTCGCCTGCTAATGGGCCTGCCCGCTTTACACTCGCGTTTCCATCATTTAGATTGAGGAAACCGAATGGACAGTCAAAAATATGTGCTTTTTCAAGAAACATTTTCGGTGTTTTTTGAAAGCCTTTTGGTATTCCTACACGTTAACAAATAGGAAATAAATACAGAAAGATATAAACATTTATGTATTTTTCGTATTGATTTTTTTGATCTCTGTCTGTCTGTCTGGCTCCCTCTCTCTCTCCTTCTCTCTCTCTCTGTCTCTCTCTCTATATATATAGGACGTAAAATCGTCAGAGCTCTGAAGGAAAGCAACCTTAGGCCGAGCTAGTCCCAGATGTGTATATATTCAGGTAACTCATATCCGGGAAATCCTGCGCTTTAGTTTCATGCTATGTAAATTTCCGGTTTCACTAGATATACATTTTGTAAGAGTGCTCTTCAAGCGCGAATTAGATCGAGGATTTTAAATAAATCAAATTAAAATCGGCGTAACATTGAGAGATAACACTAACAAAGTAACTAGCAAGCTGCACGGTATTGCCCGGTTGTAAAATACGCTTAAATATAATATTTTTATTAATCCTGATTTCGTATTTATTATATTATATTATACAAATTATAAAGTAATTATTTTAAAAGTTAAAATAAAAATACTCGTGTGCGAACACCGAGAATCGAAACCAAACCGTTTACCTTATGATTTACATTTTCATTTAACGTTAATGCCGTACATGTTTGCTACAAGGCTAAAGATTAAAACATTAGCTAATAGCTATTACGTTGCGTGTGCATATTCGTTATGCCGTCGTTCGCCATTCACCTAGCAAATTATTTTTTTTTAATGTTCACATTTTTTCACCGAGTTTTCACGGCTAAAACCCAAATATAAAGTTTTGCATGGGTTCGACTACCCTATATATTAAGTTTCATTTCTGTAGGCCAAAAGCCGACAGAGGAGTTTTGTGAGTACATTTTGTAAACAAATATATATATATATATATATATATATATATATAAATATATGGAAAGAGGTTTGTATTTACTAGAACGATTTTTCGTAAATATTGCACAAGAATAAATCATGGATTATCTATATGAACATAATTGCACGTAGTAGTTTACTAAATGTGATTATCCCATAGAAAAACCGAAAAAAAAAACTTATAGAAAATTTATTAAAATGAATGTTTTGAAGAAATGGCAAAATAGTTTGATAGTTGATATTGCATGCTATTCTACGACCGGTATATAACTAAGGTGTATTTCCTTTATGAATAAACAGAAAAAAGCTTACGATTTTTTTCTGTTGTTCTTTGCCTCTGGGATAAGGTCAACATGTTTTGATGCTTCACTTAAGTTAATTGGTCAATGTAGGGAAAACAAAGTCTATCTAACTTAAACTATTGATACCAATCTTCATGATGTTTCCTTACAGTTAGATTCGCAGGTTCATTAATCCTCATCTCTGAATATGTTTTATATTTTAATCAGACTCATTTGCATTTTAGAAATGAAGAAAAAAAACGATCAACCAAAATCAAATACCAGACATAGAAATAAACACAGAATAACATCGAAATTAGTGAGTATTATCATATCATACTAAACTTAGCGTTTCCTTAACACATAAAGGTCAGAAAGTTCTGTCATTGTTTTTTTGTTTGTTTGTTTTTCTAAAATACTCGACGGATGTCTTGATTCAGTATTAAAGTGTTTTGAACAGAATAGATAGCGGTGTATTAGAGTGTTTTATCTTGGTTTCAAATTATTGTCACTAAGTGAACTACTTGATTAGCTCAAACATTCTTTGCAGCAGTGACAATAGCATTCTCTGTCTGTCCAACAGTGAGTACTTGGTGAAGTTCATTTCTTTGCGATGCACCAATTCCTTTCGCACAAGCCAATCTTTCTTTGCAGACATTTTTGGAAGACTTCGATGCTTATGATTTAATACTAGCTCCAATCGTTTCCAATAAATAATATTTGTTCCACATAGCATCCCACCCCTACCAACGTCTTCTAAAATGCTGCACACATGCGTACATGCGACTAAAACGTAAAAAAGGGCATGTGGACATTGTCATAAAACGGTGGGTTATTGAAGGATAACTTTTATAAAGCTATATGCATATCTACGAATTTAAGAAGAAGCTTTTATAACAGACAAAGGTCCTGGATATGACCTTAAATTATATCCGGTGGTGAGGCCCCAGCTTGCGGGCTTTGGGGAGTGTGGATCCACCCTTTAATTGCCATTGCTCCCAGGTCCACTCTGACCCGGAGTGGTAGTACCTGTTAGGGTCCCAACTATGGGTTAAATAGAAACCGGCTTGAAAAAAATATATATTCTATTAAAAATTTTCTTCAAAATAACTGGATTCGGCATTAAATAACACGAAAAGGGTTGATATGCCGTAAAACAAACACAACCAACCATAACAACAAAGTAAATAATGGAAATGTAAATAAAATAACCATTCGTATTTACATAGCAGCAATTTTTCTTCTTTATGTTTGTTTAATTAAATGAGACCTTCAGTGAAAATGTTTCTTTATAATGCTACGAGGTTGTTTCCAATTATTCTGTGTCTGTCAATCAGAGGGTACTTAATGGCATTCTTCTTTTTTTTATTTTTGCATTGCGTATAGAAATAATTGCATATGAAATGTTGAGTTTGACACTTCGTCGATCTTGCGAGCTAGGAAAATGAACGATAGAATCTATTTTTATATACAGTTTAGAACGATAAATTCGTCGCCCGAAAGAAAACAATACTACATCTTTATTTTAAAATTGTTATTGAAAAGAACAATTAAGATAAATTGTTTATGGAGTAGAATTGACATTTATTAAATGTAGCCGCCTTCTAAGCTCAATCACCACCTCGATGGGGGTCCAGAACTAGGAGCTTGCCTTTTCCACAAGCACCGGCGAGAATACGGCGAATACTCGGCGGATGGCAGGGATCAGGCTAGATTTTGTGTTGTGGGGGGTCATGTTAGTGATACTCTCGACATATGATCAACAAGAAATCCAGAAGGTCAGGTAAGTGAAGGGGGTTAGTAAGAGAAGGGTACAAGGTCGTAGAACTCCTCAAGCATGAGTCTCTTTGAACTTGCGGGGCAGCGCCAAGTTCCGCTGCACACCCAGGGTTTGCCAGCGACCACCTGATTGCAACAGGAGATCACCACACGCATCCAGGTACAGTGTAGTGTTGACTTTGAAACCGACTTCGAAGACGTTGGGTGGCAATTTGTGTCCCTCACTTGAAATCACACCAAAGTCCATAATTGTCGCCGAAAACTTTGTTTTTATCACTTTGGGAACGTCCCTGTTATTTGTGGCAATGCAGTGATAGTTCTAACTGTCTGCACGTGGTCTTGGCAGACGGTATTTTCGTCTGAAAAGAACTAGATTATGTTTGGCTTCTTTGGATTCTTTAGTTTGTTTAGAAACCTGGATTTTTTGTCTTCTTAGTCAAGATCTGACTTTTCTACATATAAAGTCATCCGTCACATGCATTTACGGTTGTGTGTTACACGCCTAATGTTTTGACAATCCGCCGAACAGTTCGCTGGGGGAGGTTCATCAATGATTGTCTAGACATTTTCGATGAACTCATTGGTCCAGATTTTACTGGTGATGGCCTCGGCCTTGAGCTCCCGCTGCACCAGCTCAAATAGGTTGTTCGAGGAGTTGAGCGGTGCTCTCATGTGTTAAACCGTCCCAAGTAGAATGTTGAGGGGGGGCTGCCACTGGTTTGCTTGTAATAACTTGATTTGGTAAGGATTCGGAAATGCCTCTATTCGGCGACCTGTCAGAACGTCCACCGCGGAGAGAAGTGTCGCCAAAACGCGATCGTCTTTGTTAGCCCGGCGCTCACCCACCCCCCTCTAATGATCGTTCAACATTGTGTCACTTTAAAACATGAAAAGGGCTCCTATCGCTCTTGAGATTTGTACACAACTGGTCAACTAGATTGTCTTCAATCGAAAACGAAAATCGGTTTTTATCAAACAGAACATGAAATCATATCGTCTTTTCTACGGCGAGACGATTTCATCGTTCCACCATGTACGAACGGTGTTCCAAAAATGAATGCCACCTATTTATGTAGCCCGAATGGATGTGATTGTATATTGTATTATCATGATGGTTTAACTTACGCAGTCATACCCCCCCCACCCCAAATAATGATTGCTGAATATATTGATGGTGTAACACATTAGTGAAACAGTTCCTGTTATGGACGTTCGCCATTAGCAGAGGTGCGCTATTAAATTCCAGGAAAAAATGCACCACGTATGGAACAAACCATTCGCCCCGTCTTTTTAGCTATTCAAAATCTTCTGTTAAAAATAAGATGGTTATACTATTAATACTACTCTTGGCATTTCTGCGAAATAATACAAAAATGAAAAACAATAAGAATTCGGACAGTAAATATAAAGTAAAAATGTTTTCGTGTGATTCATGGCAAATGGTATTTATATTAAATATATTTCATAGAAGAACAAAATACCCATGATAAGTCATTGTATGCGATTAATTGAACATGCTGTGCTATTTAACGCATACGTATTGAAGTATTTTCTTAACAGTAAAGGTATATATATATATATATATATATATATATATATACATATATATATATATATATATATATATATGATAGGGATATATAAATTATAAATTCCCCATGGCCGGTCCTATTATTACATAACTTTCATTCTTCTTTTACGAATTGAATTATTTGCATACATATTTTTAATTATACCTTAATAAACGCTACTAAAGTAGTATATAAATTTAGCCGCTGAAATTATTAAAATTAACTTTCATATCCCAAATTATTGTACCTTTTTTGACTTGTACTATTATGTAGATGATTAAAATATATTCATTGTTTAATTTAGTTTAAAGAGTAATGATACTGTGATTGTTTACAAACTGGAACATTTTAATGCTTAATAGTAAAATTACTACTGAGAATTTGTAGATTTCATAAACCTACCTTGATTATTATGCATAGTGATTGACAAAAGTGTGTTTAAGCCAACAAAATAAGTCCTTGACTCCCTGAATGTAAGACATTAACTGTTGTAATCTGGTGGTATCTGGAATCTACACAGATACAAGACTAATATTTCCAAGGCGTGTTTGAATAAATTCCAACTTAATTCATACCATTGTATTCATTTATTTAAAATTAAACGAATTAATTAAACCAGATCATAAGTGTTTTATCGTTCCGCATCAAGAACATTTACAACTGTTTTTTATTTAGAAAATTATATTATTTTTTAATGTGAACACTTTTGCTTCATTATTCATGTCATAAAATGGTTTCAACGTGAAGATTTTTACAAATCAACCAATAGTAACACATCCTCTAAAAATAACTTTAAGTCACTAATCAGTAGGTTTGGAGGCTAAATGTATGATTCACCTCTAACGTTATGTATTATATTTCATGCTTAACATACAAAGTAGGTTACTGTTATTTCATAAAATCGATCTTGTTTGCTTGGAGATGTAAACTTTCCGTTCGTAAGACATACGTGCACTTTTACAATCGTGAACTCTCGCCGTAGAACTTTAGACAGTCGGCTTTGCATTGTTTATTTAGATTTGAGTTTGTTTAAGATTCCCGTTTCATCTTTTTCTTGCCAAGATTTACAAGGTTTTGCATTTCATTAAAAGCTTTCAGTTTTACTCAAGGATCTTTTCATGTTTGCCTCTTGAACTTTATCTTAGCTTTATCCTCAGCGTATTTTCCGTCTCACTCAGGATTTTTAAGTTCTTCTATCTAAATGTTTTCGGCTGCATAACATACTATACACCTTTTATTTTCTAGTTTACTGGGATAATATTTAGGAATCCAATTTGTCCTTATACGCTCAGAAAAGTTTATATATTTTATACTCATTAAGAAATCTAATTTATTTGGAATCTTATTACGTTAAGAAATTGAATGATCTTGGGCCAGGATACAGTAGACTGAATGTTTGATATGTTAGATGACCTCAATATTTGATCCCTGTGAATTAAGAAAGTAGTAAAAGTTTTCAGGAGTAATTATCACGCAAAATAAGATGAATTTGTAGATTAGTTAGACGATCATAATGTTGGATACAAAATAAAAGCGGAAACAATGAGACATATGTATATACGATTGTCAATTTTCTGTCATTAAGTCGGTAAATAAAGTAAAGTTAGAATAAATAAATAATAATAAACAATAATAAATAAATAAGTAAATACATAGGTGCAGTTAATAATGCGCGGTAAGGTAAACGCATCGTAAATTTCACATATTTATAGGGTGGGCCCATAACATGGTGCTTTGAGCAGTGGTTATTTTTAACTTTATTTTCAGTGTTAAATGCACCGCTGATACAGGCACATGCACACATATAAACACATATACTCGTATAAACTCAGAAACAGCTGTATGCGTATACATACATTCAGCCATGCATACGCGTAGATACACACACATAGATAGACGTTAAAAGTCAGATGTATGCAAACAGATAAATGTGCACACGGTTAAAGATATATGAATACCCACCCAGGCATATACACACGACCTATGAGCATATACATTCAATTCGACAAGTCGTGGACAAAACGTATAGCGACAACGAAAATTTTAAATGAACCCTGTACCTCTCATAAACATGAGATCTACGCTAACCCTTTCCTTCTCTCCCCCTCTCTTTCCCTCGCGCCCCCCTCTCTCTCATCTACTTTATATACCTTACTGAACAAGCAAAAAGTTGTTAAAATTTAAAACCTAAAAATTGAAACTTCCCCCTCTTCATCTTACCCTCTCCCTTTTTTCTTTTCTTTACCATCCTTTCTCCACCTCCCCTCCCTATATCCATATATTTCCACCAACGCCTACCTGAATGTGTTACCCCCAGAAACACAATAAATTTAATGTATCCTAACCCTCAAACCTGAAATATTGTCAATACCCGTCTCCGATCCCTCCTTATTATCCTTTACCACCACCCCTTTTTCATATTTCTTCTAAAATACTTCCTAATACTAACAACCACTTTTGTAAGGTCTGACGAGGCTGTTAGACCGTAAACATGGTCCAACATCTGAAATATATGTAATAAACAGATAAAACGGTAATAAAAAATAATAACACACACACACACAAATATATATATATATATATATATATATATATGCATGGATATGTATATATTCATATATTATATATATTATATGTAGCATATATTCATATATTATATATATATTATATATATAGCATATTATATATGCTGGAGTCTATTTTGAATATAGAAGTAGTCAACCATCTTAGCAGAAATAACCTTCTTAATGACATGCAATATGGTTTCCGTTCTGCTAGATCAACAGCAGTTGTGCTATTGGTTATATCTCATAGGATTAGTGAATCTCTTGACAAAGGCTTCGTTTCAAGGAAAATTACTCTTGACACACCTAAGGCCTTGGATAAGGTATGGCATAAAGACCTACTTCACAACATTTCCAGCTACGGTGTAACTGGAAATGTTCTCTCAATTATTACATCATTTCTCTAATAGGCTCATAAGAGTAGTGGTTGATGGGTAGAAAGAGGCACACAATATTAATGCTGGAGACCTCAGGGGTCAATCCTGGGCCCAAATTTCTTCCTGATCTTCATAAATGATCTCCCAAAACACATACGTAAATCATTCGTGGACATCTATGCTGATGGCACGACCATCTATGTCAACACATCAAAGGCCGTAAATGACAAAATTCTCTCAGATTCTCTCCTCTGATCTTGAGCGCGTGGTACAATAGGGGAAGAGGTGGTTGGTTAATTTTAATGCATCTAAAACCAAGCTCCTATCTTTACATCATCTGGCATTAAGTGAAATGGATGGCTCTCGTCTTGTCTGTTATGATAAGCTTCTGGGTTTGACCTTTACTCCTGATCTGAAATGGAACAGCGTACATCAATTTTTTTTTTTTTTTTTTGCAATGTCGTTGGGAAAATGGTAGGATCCTTCTACCGCTCAAAAAGATACCTCACTGCTTATGAAATTCTCAATCTATATAAAAGCCAAATACGTCCAAGGATGGAGTACTGCTACTACATCTGGGTGGGAGCTGCTAAAAACAGCCTATCCTGCCTTGACAAAGTACAAAATATATTCCGTGGCTTAGTGGGAGACGCGCATTTCTCTTTGCTGCGACCTCTCTCCCACAGGAGGACGTTGCGAACCTGTCTTTGTTTTTTCATTGCTCCCATGGCAAGTGCTCGTCTGAGCTCCAATCTCTGGTCCCTCCTCGCTAATCTTTCACGAAAAAGACCCGTCTAGCTGAAACCAATGTCGAAAATTTTCCCCAGTTGTGAACTCCTTGTAAAAAATATATGTATATGTGTGTAAAAAATATTATAACGAAAATGTTTTGAAAATACATCATTTGAAATAAAAATTAAAAACTCCGCAAGAACTTACTTCTCAACCTAATAGATATGCTTAATGATATGGAAATGAAAATAAATAAACAGCAAACTCTCACTGCTAGTATTAGTGAACATATTGATAAATATTACTTCTTTTGTATGAAAAAAGTAACAAAGTTCAATAGTATGCTGAAGAGAAGTGGGCGAGTTTACGCCCTCTTAAATATATATTGCCGTCTTTCCAATAATATATTTGTTTACATGGAGATTACCGCTTATCAAGGCGACGGAGCAACTCGCGGATAAGGGTTATTGTGTGTACACTAATCAGTGGGATAGTATCGTATTAATAGTTAGTATGGGGATTTGTTTGTGTTGGACTTGAAGACATCCAAGTTGAATTGGGGGGGGGAGAGGAAACAGGAAAGCGGCAGAGAGTTCCACAGCCATGCAGGTCTGAGAAAGAAGCTTTGTTCATGGAATCTACGTTTTGATTTAGGCACGGATAAAGAGTGGGGAAAATTATTGACAGTGTTTTCAGCTAGTCGGGTGTTTTTCGTGAAAGATTGGCGGGGAGGGGACAAGAGAATGGAGCTCAGACGAGCATTTGCCATGGAAATAACGATAAAACAGAGACAGGCTCGCAACTTTTCTTCTGTTGGAGAGAGGTTGCAGGGAAGAGAAAAGGTGATCCCCCACTAAGCGACGAAGTCTATTTTATACTCTGTCAAGGCAGGATAGACTGTTTTTAGCAGCTCCCACCCAGATGTGGCAGCAGTATTCCATCCTTGGATGCACTTGGCTTTTATATAGATAGCGAATTGCATCATTAGTGAGATATCTTCTGGAGCGGTAGAAAGATCCCACCATTTTCCCAGCAACCTTGGCCACAGACTTGATGTGTGTGTTCCATTTCAGATCAGGGGTAAAGGTCAAAACCGGAAGCTTATAAAAACATGGGGCCTCCCCTAGACGAGAGCCATTCATTTCAATCGATGCCAGATGGGGATCAGAGCGTTTGTGATGTAATGATAGGAGACTGGTCTTAGATGCATTAAAGGTAACCAGCCACCTCTTCCCCCACTGAACCACGCGCTCAAGATCAAAACAATATCGAAACAATATTTATTAGTAATAGGACTAATACTTCAGTCAATGGCATTAATTAGTGCATAGCTTAACCCTTATCTCGTCAGATTTAGGAAGGAAGAAAACGTGAAAATAACTCGTAGTAATACAAAATTAAAAACACCTTGTAATGTGCATGCCAACATATTCAAAAAGAGTATGTCCATCAAATAAATACGCTAAAGTTGCATTAGATTCAGATGAAGGTATTAACAGGAGTCAGTACATGAATATAACATAAGATTAATAAAAATAGTTTATAATTGTAACACTTACAATTAGGATGATAGTAGTTATAATAATAATAATAATAATAATAATAATAATAATAATAATAATAATAACATTAATAATAATAATAATAATAGTAATTGTAAAAATAAGATGAATAATTGTAATAATAATAGTAAACATAGTAGTAATAATAGTCATACTAGAAACTTTATTAGCAATAATACAAATTATAAACTTTTGCTGCAAAAATAGTATCGTTTCTTGCTTTATTTTGCTCCACTCTATATAAAAATTTTTATAATAACAACAACAATAAAAATTTGAAGAAGAATAACAAAAACGGCAATGCACTATATACATTCAAGGCGATTACTACAGAATTATTAGCAAAAAGAAACCAATTTGTAAACATTCTTTTTCATTTTCTGCAAACATAATTGCCATAATAAGCTAAATATTACAATAAGTAAATAAAACTGAATGCATCTTCTGCTGTATTTTTTTTTTAATTCCATCATTTTAATTAATATTCAAGCACTAAAATTGTGTGTTCTTGTAACCTTGAAAAAGTATTTATATAAATATTTGCAAATAAATACAACAAAAACAACAAGTGTGCATATCAAACTTTGTAGAACGGTACTAATGTTTGTTTTAAATAAGGAAAATACATACTTTAGGAATATATGATTAAAAACAAGACAAGTTGTTCTGACCTGAATAATTAAGTTTTTTTTTATCTTTTCGAAAAGTAATAACACCTAAAATACAAAGAACTACTTTAGCATTCCATTATATAAAATAGTGCACCCATAAACGATTCTAATTTTCTCTCTTTTTTATTTGGACTTATCTATTTGAACTAACATTTGCATAGGGTTTACTTATATAGCACGTTCGCTAATACACGTTCGCAGGAATCTTAACGTGCAAAAAAAAGAAAAGTCACACCAGGGGTTCAACACGTGCACTAGATTTACAGCATTCTCTAACAAATGTTTCAAAAAGAAAGTAAGTGATAATAGATAAGCATACGTTGGGAAACTTTGAAGTTCATAGAACGTGATAAGTATGATTTAAACTGGTGATAAGCTAATTAGCTTAGGCCCATTATTTCATTTCTGAAAGAACACAAAACATTAGCAGATTTGAATCGCAATATTCTTCTTTTATTGGTGTTTTTGTACGACATAAACTAAAGAGCGATATGGAAAAAACGCGTGAGAGATATGATTTAAGTTTGTTTATATTATTTGTTTATTTGCATTGGAAAGCCAAGCAAAACATTATGTATCGTAACATAATAGTCTGAATGCTGTCTCCCTCAATGAAAAACGGGCCCGCAGAAGACAACAAAGAAATTATATGCGAACATACACAAAACAAGCTTATATTTTGAATATCGGAAACAGGGAAATGATATGGGAACTTATCAAAAACAAATAATTATTCTTCATTTCGAAAACAGGGAGATTATATGCGAATATATAAAAAAAATCATCACATTTGTTTAGTTGAAGAGGAAGAGATAAAACAGATAATGGAAGAAAGAACATGTGTCAGAAACATGCGAAGAAAGAAAAGGGATAAAACTGAGCGAAAAAAGAGAAAAAGAAATAAAAAGTAGGGGGGTATTTTTATTTAAATATGTAAAGCAACAATCGTCCCCGGTAAAATAAAGGCGTTTGTCAGTACTTCTTTAAAGGATTTAACTGTTTGTTCGATGATGATTGAAAAAATGTTTATTCTTTTTTTGTGTTTTTTTTTCAAACGTAAAAAAGATTACAGCGAGCTAAATATTTTCTTTTAAATAAATAAAACGAAAGTAAATTTCTCATTATTTTTACCAGGAAAAATTGTTTCAAACTAATTACTATGTTACCGTAAAAATATACTGTCAGGTAAATATACTAAATAAATACATTTTTGGAATTGGAGATAATTTTTCAATGTAATCAGTACAAATCGTGTTTCAAAACGATGTCATGTCTGATATCCATTTGAAGGCAGACCATTTAAAATGTTGAAAAGTGCCAGTAAGATTGTGAACAATAAAATGTATTTAAGCAAAATTCGAAAAAATGATAATCCTACTGGGATATGTATTATTAGAATTATTATCATACTCTACTAGTTGTTTAAATTTCAAACTTATTCGGTTTTAAATCAAGATTAAACGCAAGTAAGCATTTGGAAATTCAGAAGCTTTTAGATAAAAAAAGCAAGTTACAATTTTTACTCTTTTGGTTATTGGGATTAATATTACCGTGGGCCACTGGCGGAACAGTAAATAGTGTTAATTAATATTAGTACAAAGTACGTGTTTCAGAATCTGGATAATCAATATTAACTTTTATTAAGTAAGAGTATAATTAGAAAAATAGTTATATTCAGTTATTTGAGAGAAGATTTGAACAATATACAGAATGGGCTAAATAAAAGTGCTATGACACCAGCATATTCTTTTCCTTGATTTTCATGGATATATTCATGGATATCTTTTATGTTTTTTATGTAGAGTGATATGATCCTCAGTTGACTAATTGTGTCTTACTGTGTCGGATATAAACTTAAGAGTAAAAGACAATGAAATGAATATGCTATTACCATATTTCTTCGAATGAGTTTAATTGTTTTAAAGTTAATATATTTTCAAATTTCAACTTAAGATTGCTAAGATTGAAAAGATATAAGAGAGCAACTGAACGAAAGGTTATATCTACCGACAGATTTTTTTACAAAGAACTCACGACTAATTACGAACCGGAGGCAACTCGAGGATAGGAGTAAATGAGTGCCCAGTAATCAATGGGCAAATATTCTAGTACCCGTAAGTAACGGAAATTGGTAAATTGGATTATTTAAAGGGGGACGACTCATCAAAAGCTTGTTCACGTTGAACTTCCAGTGTGTGAAAACGATAACTAAGCTGAGAATAGACGCCGGAATTAGACAAATATTAACACATTTGTTTAATATTAACGTCAATTATTTGTTCTATTTATAATAAACTAATTACGAAAACCGCGATATATCGATGGATCTACTTAAGAAAAAAAATATATGCAACAATATTTATTATTTTGAACCAGTAACTTATTAACAGTGAACAATGTTATTTATTTTACGGTATGACATATGATATACCTAATTAATGCGACTCATATAGGTCAGTGTTGGGCATCGTTTCACAAATTCTAAAAATATACGTACTAGTCTAATTTGAATCGATTTACTTATGAGATATGTAGTTTACATGTTGGCTACGTTGGTGATGTTATCTTGCTAGAAACGCTCAAAAGCACATATCGTATGCAATGAACTGCAACACCTTTAGATTCAATTAAATATGAGATTATTTCATACTATATAGACAAGAAAGCTCAGATATGATTTTGACCTACTCATAACAGTCAGATATGTTTGTGTTATATGTTTCTGTAAACAGAGATATTTGCTGACTAAAGCATTTGAAAATAGATCTAAGAGATTAGCACGAACAAATATAAAAAAGTAGACTCAACTTCTAAAACCGGTCAGTTTTAGAAACTGAATATATTACGAACTTAAATCATCTATTTTTAGAGAAGCCGATTGGGCAAAATCAATTATTCAATAGTTTCTATTATTGTAAGCTCACATCGATTACCGAGGTAAGGAGAAATATAATACGGACAAGTAACATTTACGCATATAATTATAATGTTCATACATAAAAATAAAATAAAAATTGCGCATCCTCTCAGGTTGCGATTTTAATGTTGAGAGTTGTCTTTTAAAACCAAACAAACATAAATGCTATTTCAACCTTTATAATGACTGAGAGACAAAAATTAAATTTCATAAATGATTACCACGTATTGAGGCCTCCGTTCAGTCTTGAAGAAAGATGGGTACTCCTGTAAGTACCTGCATGAGAAAATTTGAGGCAAGAATTGCTAAAACGCCAACCACATCTCTCTCTCTCTCTCTCTCTATATATATATATATATATATATATATATATATTTAAAAGAGTGTAGCCATCAACAATTGTGGGGTTTTTTTAAAAAGGTTTTCATCATATTTTTATTTTAAAATATTTTTATAACGCGTTTCGAGCTTAGGGTGTGCTCTCTTCAGATATTTTCGTAAAAAAGTTTTTCTTTAAAATGGGAGTTTGTGGATATGCCTCCGCTGATATTAAATATGTTTTTCATAGTGGTGCGGTGCGTGTGTTCAGTGTTTAGACGTTCTGTCTCCAATTGTAAGTGTTTCACTGTGACCGGTCAAAGTTAGTTTCAAAGAGTGTTTTTTAGTCCATATGGTGAAGGTTTTTATGGCTTCTTTAGGGTTCTTTTTTAAAGACTTTCTTTCCCCATGTATAGCATACACTCACACACAATCCCATACGCATACATTTATATTCATGTACATGTACACATGCACACGCACACAGGCACACACACATACACACACGTACATACATAGAAATATATGTAGGAGCATACATATATACACATATACATACCCACCTACACACTCACACACGTACTCGCATACATCCACCGCTAACAATTATTTTTATATAAACACACATATGTATATATATATATATATATATATATATATATATAGAGAGAGAGAGAGAGAGAGAGAGAGAGTGACCTCCACCCAAAAAAACGACCCCCAACTCTAATTAGGCCCCGTTTCTTAATGTTTTTTTCCGAATAAAATGAAACGTTGGTCATAAGTAGTGTGTTATATTCAAAACATCACATCAAAGCACTAGGGTATTTGGCCTTTTTTTCTCTGTTCTACAGCATATGTTCTAAATGTCCTCCATTTAGCTTCTGTTTTTGTGGGGCCACCCTCTATACACATACTTAAACAATTCGTTGACATCTATGCTGATGAGACGACAATCTATGGCAACACATTACGTAAATGACAATGTTCTCTCTGATTCTATCTCCTCTGATCTTGACCGCATGTTACAGTGGGGGCAGAGGTTGCTGGTTACTTTTAATCAATCTTACACCAAGCTTCTAGCTTTACATCATCAACGGTCTGATCCCTATCTGGCACCAATTTAAATGGATGGCTCTCGTCTAGGGGAAGCTCCAATTTTGGTAAGCTTCTTGGCTTTACCTTTACTCCTGACCTGAAATTGAACACGTATATCAAGAATCCTTGTATTGCACCAGAAGATACCTCACTGCTGATGCAATTCTCCATCTACATAAAAGTCAAGTACGCCAAGGATGGAGTACTGCTGCCACATCTGGGCAGGAGCTGTTAAAAACACTCTCTCCTGCCTTGACAGTGTACAAAATAGGATTCGTGGCTCAGTGGGGGAATTCCCTTTTCTCTTCCCTTCAATCTCCCTACACAGGAGAGATGTTGCGAGACTATCTTTGTTTTATCCTTATTTCCATGGCAGGTGCTCGTCTGAGCTCTAATTCCTGGTCCCCCAATCTTTCACGAAAAAAGCCGTCTAGATGAAACTGCTGTCAAGTATTTTCCCACTCTTTATCTGTACCAAAACCAAAACGTAGATTGCATGAACAAAGCTTAAGTAAAACACTTTATCAAATCCCAACACTAACGTACTGTACACGCAATAACAATATTTTTTTAAATTTATATATATATATATATATATATATATATATATACATACATACATATATATATATAAATAAAAAAATATAAACAGATAAGGCGTTGAATGTGCAAGAATCTTATTTAATCATTGTAGTTATTTATATTCCATTACTTAGGTTTTTCCTTTTTTTTTTTTGCAAAATCATCCATTATCGGAGAAGGAAATCACATTTTTTGTTGTTTCTTTCTTCCGATAGCCAGAATATATGTGGCTTTTTATTGGCATTTATAGGATTGGTGTTGGTTTTAGTTGCAAGCAGGGGGATCTTCAATGATAGTTGTTTTTGAAAAGATTAGTTAGAAGTTCGTAAAACCACGATTAATTAAATTAAAAATAAAAGAAAACTGCATGAAAAACCACTTAGACGTGCGAAGAACATCCATCGAGGAAAAACGGCAGGCATAACCATCACCATCAGGGTATGTAAAATTGAAGAAAACAAACCTGTATCTGCTGCCAAATTCTGCACTTCATTTGGTCTTCACACCGATTAATTTTGAATTTTTCATTATATATATAAAGTGCTTTTTAACAGTAGATTTTCATTACTTTATATATATATATATATATATATATATATATATATATATATATATATATCACGCTTCCGAAAGAAATATAAATGTTTTGGTAAAAATTCTGGTCATATCCTCGACCACTACATGAATACAGGAGAATTACATCGGAGATGACATCACCCGAAACGCGGTGGAAATCGCTACAAACCTGAGAATAAAGGAAATAAAAGGACTTGTTCATTTCGATGCAAAATACGGAGTTACCTCACTATTGTAATATAAACATAATTATATAAACAGTTTACTAAAAACCTTTGATTTATTTGCCCTTAAATATTCTATAAGAAAACTTCAATAAATTAGCAAGGTGAAATGAAGTTTTTGTGACGATAATCCATGTTGGGGGAATTAATACATACTTCATCGGTAATATTTATGCAGATGTGGTATCATTTAAATGCAACGCACAAAAGGACCTTTTAGCAATATTTGTAAGTGAGGCTGTTTAAATGCAATCTTCAGTAAAGTGGACTTTTCTATTATATGTTTAAGTGGAAAGTGACTCGTGCAGTTTAGACATGTTATGGAAAGCATTTTGCTTGGTGAAAGAGCTAAACATATTTCAATTGAAAGTTGTTTAAGGTAATTTACTCCTACGAGGAAAGACGAGAATCGATTAATGTGATGCAGTCTTCTAAATACAGTTAAGCTAAAGTATTTGTCATACGATAAGTCAATGCTATAAAAACATTCAGAACTTTCAGTATTTTCTCTTTACATCTAGTATTTTCGCCGCATCAAACATCGCAGACAAACAAAGAATTTTGCAACTAATTATGAAGAGTTTTAGAAGACTTCGTTCGAATAAAAGCCAATGGTTGTGATCTGAAAGAATCACAGACATAGGAAATGACAAAGGGTATTATTATAATATATTTTCGCCCATGTAATACTGAATTTTATCTCTGCTGCTCTAAATACGTTTTTTTTCATGGAATCTGTCATACTAACCTCAAATCTATGGTTACTCTCGCGAAACATTCACAAGAAACATCCGTCTATCAGAAAACACTATCACTAATTTCCCCAACTCTTTATCTGTGCCTAAACCTAAACGTAGATTCCATGAGCAAAGCTTCTTTGTAAGAACTGCACGCCTGTGGAATTGTCTTCCTTTTCCCTGCTTTCCAGCTGACTACAAGATGGTTGTCTTCATGTCTAACGTAAACAAGTTTTTGATGAGCCGTTGCATATAAGTTAACAACTTTAACGATTACTATATTGCCCAATTTCTACTTTACACTCTTTACCCCTTATCCTCGAGTGACGTCTTGGCCTTAATAAATGGCGATGCCCATGTAAAAAAATATGTTAGTAGTATCAAGTGTAGAGCTTTTGTTTAAATATTGTAATTAGATTTCGCTACTTGCTTGAACAAATGCTTAAATAACTTATTTCTTTCAACCAATTACAATGCAAGCTATGCTACTTAATTGCAGAACAAAGTCTTTTGCTTGCTTAAGAAACCATACTTCCGTAAGTAAACCTCAAACCTAGTGCCTTTGGGACAAAGGATTATCCAACAAGTGGCATTTGAACGCATTACTAGACAAAAACAAAATATATATATATATATATATATATATATTTATATGCACATGTAAATATTTCTCTCTCTCTATATATATATGCAGATATATTTATTATATATATATACATATACATATATATATATATAAATATCTATAAACATATATATATATATATATATATATATATATTATACCATACAGGAAGATTTTCACGGGCAATTTAGTATATACACGCATTCACGAATGTAAATTATTCTACAAATGCATATGAGGCCATCAAAAATAAACATACTTATGCTATTGCCCCAAAAGATAATACACACATATTTATGCATTTTGCATATCCATACACGTATAAGCAATCACCATCATCAGATATGTAATGGAAAGATAATAAAGATTAAACAATTTAATTTGCGAAGATGTGAAAACAGTTAGGTTAAAGTAGAAAAAAGGGGTATAAAAATCGTCTTACAAAATCTGGATGGGAATTGAGCTTGGAAACTCATATCATCAAATTAAAAAAGAAGTAAAAGCGATAAAAAAGAAGGAAACGACTAGAAGAGAGTGAAAAAATGTGCCCAGCAGACAGAGGCTTAACAAGAAATACGAAAAAATTAAAGCAAAACATTAACAGCAACAAAACAGAGATTAAGACGATACAAAACGGAGGTTTTCATACAATGAAACTCATTTCTATAAAAATATGAACGGAAGAAAAACAAGAACAAAACCAGTCCTATATATTATTTTAATTGGAATTCATTATTGAGACGAGTATTATTTATATTATGTTTTCATTGCGGACTATTATTCTCATCCTTATTAGTTCTTGTTTCACAACGTTTCGGCCAACTATTCCTCTGGTGGTAACCGCGATGGATAGGAACTTCGAATCTCCTAACTGCATTCTCAGCAATCACTGCTGGCCGTCTTTGGATAGGATTGAAACCGCTACCTGACAAAAACTACACGTTACATGAAACAAGATATGAGAGTGTCAGAATCGTAATAGAAAGCCCGGATTACTGAAGACATGAGAGAAGAGTCACAGCACACAGACAGAGCATGAACTAAACAAGTAAACTTTCAAGACAACCCTCTGAAAATGGCAAGCTGTAGAGTACAATATAACAACGGTACACACGCATATTGGATCAAGGATTTCTTAATATTAGAGGAAAAGCAAATTCAGAACCTGTAAATATGTATTCAGCACGAAGACCGGCCAGAATGTATGGCCAAATAGGCGTGGAAAAAAGGAAGCATTCCAAGTAACTGCATATCTATAATATGTTTACCTACAAGATTTCACAATTGAGGAAGCAAATTTATCATTGCCTTGATAATCGCAGACTACGCTCTGAGGATCCAAAACGATGCTAAAAAGAAAAAACCTCACCTATAAGCATGACATGTAGAAACTATGAGAAAACGCACGATAGGAGCTCACAAGCATAGATAATAGAATGCCATAAAA